>NC_045993.1:5030772-5330772 GCF_010909765.2 Amblyraja radiata | reverse complement strand
TTGCCATCCCGTGGATAATTCCATTGTCCCAGTTAAACTCTCATCTCCTACCATGGGCCCTTGTTATCCTGAATGATGACAAATCTTCTCCATACCACCAATTCTCCAAATACCCCAAGCCATCTCTACCAACTCCAAACCGACTCCTTGTCCTTCCAGAAAGGGGCTTCAGCCTGTTTCCCATCTTCTTAACACAAATTGCAGTTGACTATTTTTCCTCATTGAACGGTGACCATTTTGGCCTTTGTGTTTAATATTTCACTGTAATCAAAACGTGGAGCTTTGAGATCTGGATCAGACAGCGGTCAATAGGAGATAGCGGGAAATGAGTTAATTTGTTGCTGCTTTGAACAATGCTTTCTCTCACTGAGAAATTGCTGGAGAATCCCACTGCTGCCGGCATTGTTATTCTGTAGAGCTGCCTCGTTGCTTTGTCTGTGTCTTGGTTGACAGCTGAATTAATGCTTCCCTCTGAAATAACAAGGAGGGTCATCGTAGATCATTGAATTAAACGTCTGAATCATCAGCGTGGCTTTGTCAGGAGATAGATCCTGATAACTGGTTATCAAAAAAAAAACTTGTGCTTTTCATATAATACTTTTCACATCCTAGAGCTCTTTGAGGCAGATCCTGTTGTAGGATTTGTTGGCAGTCAGTTAATGCGTAATTGTGGCCCGCCAGTGGCAATGTTATAATGACCTGTTTACAGGAGTTATCTGGAGGATAAATACTGGCAAGGATGCAGGGGATATCCTGGTTTTCTATGAATAGTACAAATAATTATTTTATATTTGCTTGAGACAGCAAAGCTGATCTTAGTTTAATGCTACATCTAAGAAAACAAAACGCTTGCTTAAAAGATACTAAGTGCTGGAGTAACTCAGCGAGTCTGGCAGCATCTCTGGAAAAAGTGGATAGGCGACGTTTTGGGTCGGGCCGCTTCGTACTGGAGTGTCAGCCCTGATTTCTGTGTTATGATTTGGAAAAATAAAGTTGCGGGACAGATCTAATTAAACGGCAAAACAGTGAAGGGGTGAATAGCCTCTGACTTTCATTAATATTCCTAAAATGATTTGTGGTCAAGATATTTTCTTGTGCAAAAACTTCCTTGAAATTCAGGTGGTAGAAGTTGAACAGGCTGCCGAATTATTTTTCCCCATTGAATTAACTTACATGTCAGGATACATCAGGTTTAATTTTTTTTGCCATCAGTCGAGATTAAAATTCCTGTACCCTTGCCGATATAGTTTGTGGTTTTACTGAGTGTTGAAAGTTTTGATATTGTGGGACTAGTGTGCTGTGACATTTTGATTCTTGTGAAATGTTGTTCTTATGATTCTTGTGATTCTTGTTAATAACTACCAGATGCATTAGGAAGCATTTGGTGTACAATTAGTCTACTGCACGTCATTAAAATTTAAGCTTATTTTTCTTCTCTCCCTCAGCCAAACATTTTTTTTTTCCTATTTTGCACTTTGATTTTTGGTTCTTCTGGTAGATGCCAACACATGCTGTGGTTAGTTTAGATTAGTGCATGTTTTTTGCCAACTATCCTGCCCAAGCATCTTTTATTGGCCTGGATATTGTTATTGATTTTGTTTTGCTTTTTAACTATGAAAAACATGGGATACTGAGTTGGATGATCAGCCATGATCACATTGAATGGCGGTGCAGGCTCGAAGGGCCGAATGGCCTGCTCCTGCACCTATTTTCTATGTTTCACAATTTACACAAACAATTTTTTTAAATCTGAAGTAAAAAAAAAATTTAAGATCTGTAATGGATACAGAAAATGCCAGGAAAACTAAGCAGGTTTGATGAACATCCCCAAACTTGAAATGTTAACTGTTTCTTTTTCCATAATGCTGCCAGGCTCACTGCGTTTTGCCAGCATGTGCCGTCACATGCACATAAAGTTTGGCCAAAGACTTCTCTATTGTGGACACTAATGCAAAGTTATCTTTGGCGGGACTGTCATATGCTGAGAGAATGGAGCAGCTGGGCTTGTACACTCTGGAGTTTAGAAGGATGAGAGGGCATCTCATTGAAACATATAAGATTGTTAAGGGTTTGGACACGCTAGAGGCAGGAAACATGTTCCCGATGTTGGGGGAGTCCAGAACCAGGGGCCACAGTTTAAGAATAAGGGGTAAGCCATTTAGAACGGAGACGAGGAAACACGTTTTCTCACAGAGTGGTGAGTCTGTGGAATTCTCTGCCTCAGAGGGTGGTGGAGGCGGGTTCTCTGGATGCTTTCAAGAGAGAGCTAGATAGGGCTCTTAAAAACAGCGGAGCCAGGGGATATGGGGAGAAGGCAGGAACGGGGTAATGATTGAGGATGATCAGCCATGATCACATTGAATGGCGGTACTGGCTCGAAGAGCTAAATGGCCTAGTCCTGCACCTATTGCCTATTGTCTATTGAATGAATGAGTGTACCAAGGAGGAGTGCAGTCACTGCGGATGGTGGAAAGGGGTGGAGATGGAGGTGGCAGAGACAGAGGGATTGAGAGGAGAGAAAAGCATCTTACTGGAGGCTGCATGCCTCTGCAGATGCTGCTTGTATTTCAAGTTTGCAGTTTATTTTGTTGCTCCAGATGCTAGCATCTGCAGTCTCATATGTGTGTTTGGATTGATTTGCAGGACCACCTCTGAGATTATGATGACTCTTGGGATTGGAGTTATTCATAGGTGTGTGAAAACCAAATGCAGCCTTACTTCTAGTTCATTGTAATAATTTGGGAAGGACTTGCCATTCCAATTTGAACAGATTGCTAAATATTGTTAGGAATGCAAGATCTTCCACTTAGTTTAAGAAAAGCACAATGTGTTGTGTAACTGCTAAATTGCATCTTACAGATTATTTGAAATATTTCCATCATAGCAATAAAAAAAGAGACCGTCCGATGATCCCTTGGGCTGCTGCTGTTGTCACTATGATCCTGTTATGCATATTGCAGTCAATTGTGAGTCCTTCTCCAAGATGGGTGAGGAGAACCAGGTGCTCGTAACATTCGGGAGATAAGAGTTGAATTATTTTATCTTCCAGTTGTACACTTATTTGGTATAGTAGTTGCAGCTACTCCCATACGAGATCATGTAAGTCAGTATTTAGTCATCAAGAGACAATGCACAGAAACAGGCCCTTCAGCTGATTATCAAGCATCCAGTTTTTCATTAATCTTCCATGATCCATCTTATTCTCCCCACATCCCTGCAAATCTCCCAACCCCCCCCCCCCCCCCCCCCCCAATTTCTAGCACTCATCTACACACTGGTCACAATTCACAGTGGTCTGTTAACCTATGGACTTATCCCTCGTATCTTTTGGAGTGTGGGAGGAAACGGGATTACCCTGAAGCGATTCACGTGAAATGGGGAACATGTGCGATTGTACAGCGTATGTATAGTGATGGCACCAAAGGTGGAGATTGCTGGAGCTGCTGTTCCAATAAGCCATCCTTGGATCTCCTGTGGTCTCTGTACGTTAGTTCCTCAGTGGGAATTCAGTGCAGGTACCCAGGTGGGGCGACAAGAAAGCATTTTCATTTCAGGTGCTTCATCAGTCTTGCGTACATCTCAACAGATCTCTTTTTTTTTGTTTCAACAGAGAAATTCAACCAACCCTGATGTTCCTTTCAATAATGAAGAGAAAGAACGGAAAGAAATGGAAGCTATCGCAAAGAAATTTGAGGAAAAATATGTAAGTGTATACACGCTTGTGTGCAAGTGGTACAATACAGAGAGTTAGATTTAGTTCTTAGGGCTAAAGGAAGCAAGGGATATGGGGAGAAAGCAGGAACGACGTACAGATTTTAGATGATGAGCCATGATCACATTGAATGGCGGTGCTGGCTCAAAGGGCCGAATGGCCTACTCCTGTACCTATTTTTCTATGTTTCTATGTAACATCTTTTATTGAGGTGAAATATCTCAATTTTCTTCAAGCAAATAAACTTGCATCTTTATCATCCCAAAGTTTTTTCAAAAGCACTTTGATACTTTTGTAATGCAGTGATATTATAATGCAGGAAATGTGGTGGCCAATTCACATACAGCAAGATCCCCCCCTCCCACAAACAACTTCATAATCAGTTGTTGGTTGAGGGATAGATGTCAACTGATTATTTACGTCCACCTAAGACCTCAATTTGACATCTCAACCAATACTGACATTGCAGGGAAGATCCATTCCCTAATTCATTCATCATCGTTGAAAACATTAGCGACGCAGTGGTGCTGGTTTCCGACGGGAACGGTGACGGACGCACCACACATCTCTGTCCTCCAGTTCCTGTGGACTTCCGCCACTGGAAGTGTAGGATTTTGGTGTGTGTGCTTTATCGTCATTCCTTACAATGCCGTGTACGACAGTGATCGCAACTTCCGTTGGCTCGCTAGAAACTCATCCGCCCTTTTACAGGTCTTGTTTCTGGTTTTGCTGGGGGTCCACGCCCCCACCCCCCCCTCACCTGGCCAACTATCCGACCATGGAGCAGGTAGCACGGGATTACATGGTACACGTGGCGGGGGGAACTCCCCCCGACCTGACAAAGAAGAAATGATCTGTATATCTGTACAGCAGTGGTTTAAATTGTGCCCTGTGGATCTTGGTATTACAGAAATAAAGAGCCACAGGATATAATGCGGCAACACTTAAGCCATCTGAGCATGAACTCCATGCCTGAAAAATTGCTATCCCAATCGCATGATAATTTCCACGGTCTTTCATCACTCTGTCGCAGACCTGTAAATACATTACTTCTCCCAAGCAACTGCTGGGTAGATTGTGAGATTGCACTGACAGCAAGGGTTGATTTTCAAATTTGTGTTGCGCAAGTGCCTGGATAATCAGACAATGATAAATGGGCGTTGGCGATACCCAGCCAACCTAGCCAGTGATAGGGGCATAGCCACCTGGCCTGCACCGGGGGATAAATGTCCAACAGGATATCGACTGACTTGCTCCAGTCTGGCAGGTAATCCCTTGTCTCCTTGATGACAAGCGAATTGATCAACTTGCCTTAATTTCAGGGTCAGAAGAACCACAAGCGACGGAAAGACCGCATGCAGGATTTAATTGACATGGGTTACGGCTACGATGACACAGACCCATTCATTGACAACTCTGAAGCGGTGAGTATTGGTCCATGGGGAAACGAGTCCCCGTCTATTTAGTTAATGTCGAATAAGTGGATGTGGAGAGGATGTTTACACGAGGTTGAGAGTCCAGGACCAGAGGTTACAGCCTCAGAATTCAAGGACTTTCCTTTAGGAAGGAGATGAGGAGGAATTTCTTCAGTCAGAGGGTGGTGAATCTGTGGACTTTGCCATAGAAGGCTGTGGAGGGCAAGTCAGTGGTTATTTTTAAGGCAGTGATAGATAGATTCTTGATTAGTATGGGTGTCAGGGGTAATGGGGAGAAGGCAGGAGAATGGGGTTAGGAGGGAGAGATAGATCAGCCATAATTGAATGGCTGAGTAGACTTGATGGGCCGAATGGCTTAATTCTACTCCTATCACTCCTATGACCTTAATTTCATGTTTGTGTGGGGCCTCTCTGCATTGTTCAGTAGCAGCACCAATTGTAATAAGTGTGGTTAGAATCATAGAATCATTGGTTATAGCAGAACTATTAGTAACAAACTTCCCCATATCAAAGAAGGTCGTCAAAATAGTTCCGTTTACTTCATGTAAACTGTAAACTGTAAACTGTGGTATTGAAATTATATCTATCTATCTATCTATCTATCTATGTGATATGAAAGATGAACCAAGTAAACTGTGCACAGGAAAAGTTATGAGTCCTGATGGCATCTTGACCTACAATGCTGTTGAGGTGGTCCAGAACTAGCTGTGTCTCCCACTAGTTTATTCCAATCCAGCTACATCACTGGCATGAAATGGTCATCTTTGTTGTATGACTCGAAGGAAAGGATCTTTGTATGTGTAGGTAGGAAGGTGGTGAATAACTGGGCCAGGGTTAATTTTAGTCAAGCAATTTGTCCTGGTTTTTACTACAATCATAGCTTCTAATCAACTGTAAGAAATTGTGATGGAAAGACCTGACTTCAAAGTATGTGAGAAGGAACTGCAGATGCTGGTTTACACCGAAGATAGACACAAAAAGCTGGAGTTACTCAGCAAGTCAGGCAGCATCCCAGGAAAAAAGGAATAGGTGACGTTTCGGATCGAGACCCTTCATCAGACTTCAAAGTGCGTGACTTCAAAGTATGATGGTGATGACAAGAGGTGATTTATTCTGCATGGGAAATGTGGAAAGAAATGCACATGCAACCTTTGATTGGCACAGACAAGTACCAAAACATAGTTGCAGAGTAAGCATTTGTGCCCCATATCTGAGGAAGGATGTGCTGGCTCTGGAGAGGGTCCAGAGGAGGTTTGCAAGAACAATTCCAGGAATGAGTGGGTTAGTATATGATGAGCGGTTGACAGCACTGGGTCTCTACTTGCTGGAGTTTAGAAGGTCGAGGGGGGACCTCATTGAAACTTGCAGAATAATGAAAGGCATAGATAGAGTGGATGTGGAAAGGATGTTTCCACTGGTGGGAGAGTCTAGGACCAGATGTAGCCTCAGAATTAAAGAGTGCTCTTTTAGAAAGGAGGTGAGGAGGAACTTATTTAGTCAGAAGGTAGTTAATCTGTGGAACTCATTGGCTGTGGAGGCCAAATCAGTGGATATTTTAAAGACAGAGATAGACAAATTATTGATTAGAACGGGTGTCAAGAGTTATGGGGAGAAGGCAAGAAAATGGGATTAGGAGGCAGAGATCGACCATGATTGAATGGGGGAGTAGACTCAATGGGCAGGATGGCCTCATTCTACTCCTATTACTTTTGAACTTGCTGATGCCAAGCCAGAGCAATGTAGACTGGGCATCCGCAACCCATTCAGCTTTGTACGCTGATCTGCTTAACGGAGACTCAAAATTCCAGCTTGCACAGCTAGAACTACCCAAGGCTGAAACCTGACTTTTATTTTTCAGTATGATGAGTTGGTTCCAGCCTCGTTGTCAACAAAATATGGAGGATTTTACATAAACACAGGAACGTTGCAGTTCCGGCAGACTTCGGACACTGAAGACGAAGATGTAGTGGGGAAGAAAAGATTGAAATCTCCTAAAGTGAGTAATGGTTTGGTTTAAAATTCTGCGATTTAAATCAGATTTTTATCATTTTATTCCTGAATGTTTTCTTCTCTTGTCACCTCCACGGAGTGCCCCACACCACTGTCAAACACTTCATAAGGACATAGGTCCAAGGAGCTGAATTAGGCCATTTGTCCCATCAAGTATCTATCTTTCATTCTCAACCCCTGATACTAATCAATAATCTGTCAATCTCTCCCATTGACAGCCTCCACAGCCTTCTGTGGCAATGAATTCCACAGACTCACCACCCACTGATTAAATACATTTCTCCTCATCTCCTTTTTAAAAGTACATGCTTTTATTCTCAGGCAATAACCTCTGGCCCTAGACTCTCCCACTAGCGGAAACATCCTCTCCCCATTCACTCTATCCAGGCCGAGGCAAATTAGTGAGGGGGAACTTTTTGTCCCATTTCAAGGACTTGTTGCTGCAGTTGGATTGGTGACTAAGAGCTGGGCGTTTAACGTTTACAATGCTGATCTCCTTTGCAGAATGAGTTTGAAGACCCGGAGCACTGGCCTGACACGTGGTCTGTGGTGCAAGTTGTTGTGCAATAAAATTGACTTATTCCATCTGTTGGGCATATTTTTTTAATTGTTTGTCATTTGGAGTGAGCACTTCAGCCCCATTTTCTTCCTTTAACCACGTCATCTTATGTGTTTCAAATATTTATTCATTTCATTTTAAGTGATCTAATTACAGCTTAATTAGCTGCCAATTTGTAAAACATTCCAAATTCTAATATCTCCAAGTAATAAAGTTGTCTTCGAACTTTCCCATCATTCAGCCAAGTGTAAGTCTTCTATCTCTGGAGTCTGAAGAAGGGTTTCGGCCCGAAACGTTGCCTATTTCCTTCGCTCCATAGATGCTGCCGCACCCGCTGAGTTTCTCCAGCACTTTTGTCTACCTTCGATTTTCCAGCATCTGCAGTTCCTTCTTAAACACAAGTCTTCTATCTCTGCCTCTTTGTTAAGCTTGTTATTTTATCATTTCCAAATGATGTCCCGAGATGCAAAAAGCCTTTCAACGGCATACTGACAAATCTCCACGTTCAACTTATGCGTGGTCTTGGGAAGGGCGTAATTGGTTGCTTTCAAGCTCCTGCGCTCTTATATACTTAATAATAAGCAGAAAAGTTGGTGTGTGTGTGTTTTTTTTAAGAAACAAAAATTAAGAGATGGAGAAGACAGGGTGGCAAAAAAACAAAGAAGAACGGATGAAGGAGAGATGAAAGAGAAGAAACCAAGGAAGCTAAAGGTTCCCAATGAGTCAGGGTGAGTGAGTGAGTGGTATTGAAATGCTGAGTGCAATATTTAAAAAAAAATGTGAGACTAGGTTGAGGTCCCGACCACGGGGGAAATGGAGGCGGATTGTGCCTTCCACCACAGTGATGAATGCTGTGTTTAATGTTTGTGTTAATTTTTTATTGTGTTTTTGTGTGTTCTTTTTTCATTATACTGCTGCTGGCAAATTCATTTCACTTGCATTATATGTGCAAGTGACGAATAAAACTGATTGATTGATTGATTGAAAAGGTATTAATGTTAATGTGGAGGGAGGAGCTGTTAGTCTTTTCCCATTTCAGACTTTTTTCCTGTGCTCAGATCTCTTTAAACAAATGTATGAGGCTTCCTCTGCATGTTGTCCAAAATGTTAATTCTGCTTGATGGTTCGTCTTCTATTGAAGGCTTTAGATCAGTCATAGTTTAATTTGGTTATGTTGCTATGTGTTTTGCTATTCCGTGACAGTTCCGTCCTCTCACCTATTAGCTTGCATGAAAACATTTAGAACACCGCTGCCTTGCCCCGTTCACCTTTTCCAACACCCTTCTTCATTCTGATCTACATTGGGTTCCCATCCCAGCAAATTTACATCCTTCCATCCTCCCACCCTCCCGATCTCTGTCGTCTCCAGTACCTCACAGTGGCAGAGTCCCAGGTTCGATCCTGACCTCGGGTGCTATCTGTGTGCGCAGTTTGCTGTGACTGAGTGGGTTTCCTCTGAAATGCTTCAGTTTCCTCACACATCCCAAAGACGTGCAGCTTTGTGGGTTAATTGGTAAATTGCCCCTAGTGTGTAGGGAGTGGATTCAAAAAGTGATTTAACACAGAACTAGTGTGAATGGGTGATCAATAGTCAGTGCGGGCCTGGAGGGCCTAATTCCATGCTGTATCTTTCGTTCAATCAATCTCTATAAGCTGTAATACACTGATTCTGACGGCTGGTCGTGAAAGTGACATTAATGTAGATCATCGGCAATGGAAATGAATGATGAACCAAACTAAAGAAGCCATAAGACCTACTCCTGTAAATTATATTCTGAGGGGCTTGTACAACACTCTGACCAAATTGTCATAATAACCCCTCTGGTAGCTCGATGTCATATTTTGTCTGACGTTACTCATTCTGAGGGCTGTGGGATGTTTTACAGGAGATGGTTTAGTTGCCGACTATCCGACCATGGACCATGTTCCTGGTCCGAGAACACTAATGCAATTATCAAGAAAGCTCATCAGCGCCTCTACTTCCTGAGAAGATTACGGAGAGTCGGTTTGTCAAGGAAGACTCTCTCTAACTTCTACAGGTGCACAGTAGAGAGCATGCTGACCGGTTGCATCGTGGCTTGGTTCGGCAATTTGAGCGCCCTAGAGAGGAAAAGACTACAAAAAGTAGTAAACACTGCCCAGTCCATCATCGGCTTTGACCTTCCTTCCATCGAGGGGATTTATCGCAGTCGCTGCCTCAAAAAGGCTGGCAGTATTATCAAAGACCCACACCATCCTGGCCACACACTCATCTCCCCGCTACCTTCAGGCAGAAGGTACAGGAGCCTGAAGACTGCAACAACCAGGTTCAGGAATAGCTACTTCCCCACAGCCATCAGGCTATTAAACCTGGCTCAGACAAAACTCTGATTATTAATAACCCATTTTCTGTTATTTGCACTTTATGAGTTTATTTATTCATGTGTGTATATATTTATATCATGGTATATGGACATTGTTTTGTAGTCAATGCCTACTATGTTCTGTGTGCTGAAGCAAAGCAAGAATTTCATTGTCCTATACAGGGACACATGACAATAAACTCACTTGAGGTAGCACGGGATTACATGGTACCCGTGGCGGGGTGGGGAACTCTCCCTGACCTGACATAATAATATCTTGGATATATGACAATAAAACACTCTTGACTCTTGGATTGTCAGTGCACTGTTGTAACTGCTGCTGTGGTTGCCTTTCAGAGTGGTGGCCCTCAATGCGGTCAAACATCAGAAGAAGAAGCGGAAAAATCACAACGACACGCTTTCTCTGGCCGAGATGCTCAAAAAGTTCCAAAAGGAGAAAGAAGCCATGAAGAAGCAGGAGACGAGCGTGAAACAACTGCCTGCCTCCCAGCCGACCGACCCGGCGACAAAGAACCCCGGCCTTTCCGAGTACAACCTCGCTGCCTCCGATCAAGTCTTTTCAATTCTGGGGAGTTCCAACGAGAACGACTTGCTTCAGGAAGCTGCCAACGCCATGGAGCTGCTCGGGGATTTGGACATCGATAAGCTGCTGGCTGAGACACCCAGTGGAAGCCCGGCTTCTGAATCCGAGGAGAGCAGCAACACTGTGGTGTCTTCAAGCTGTATCTTGCCCACCTTGAGCCAAAAGCAGGTGTCCCAGTTGCCAACAGGAATATCCTCTCATCTTGAAAAGCGCCTTCGTGATCTTAAGAATTTATGTTCTATGCATTCGAGCAACGAAGCCTATGTAAGTACACTGCTTTGAAAATTGATCATTTTTTGCTACATTTCTAATGAAGTTTTGCCTCCTGGGGTAGTAATATCAGGCAGCAACTCCAAAAGTTGTCCCAACCTTTGGTGCTGTCTGTGTGACGTTTGTATGTTCTCCCTGTGACAGCAAGAGTCCCCCCCCCCCCCCCAGCTGCTCCAGTTTCCACCCACAGCCCAAAGACAAACTGGTCGGTAGATTAAGTGGTCACTAAACTTCCCCAAGGATTGGAGTTGATGGGGACACGAGAGGAAAAGTGGGATTAGTGTGTCAGTCATCGTGTCCAAGAAGCTTCTGTCCGTTGTCAAGAGTCCATCTAGTTCCTAGTCAATATAGCTTAAACTTTCCTTCCTGTTAACAAAGTGATGGACCAAAACCAGAGCGTTATCTCTTAGATAGACACAAATTGCTGGAGTAAATCAGCGGATCAGGAGTAAAAGGATGGGTGAAGTTTTGGGTCAGGATCCTGCTTCAGATTGAAGAAGGGCCCTGACCCGAAACATCGTGCACCCTTTTTCTCCAGAGATGCTACTTGACACGCTGAGTTACTGCAGCACTTTGTGTCGGTCTTGTGTATAATCCATCTTCTGCAGTTCTTTGCTTCTACACCTTACCTCAAGGGTTTCCCTGATAATCCTAGGTACCGCCTATGGGATGTAATAAAGCTGTGAGATGTTATGGGCACTCAGATAGGTTAAAGGGCCTGTTTCTGTGTGTATTACTATTATTTCAGCACAGTTTGAGGCAGTGAAAGATATTGTGCCATGTTGTGGGGCAGTAATGGCAGATTAAATGAGTAGCGATTATTCAAGCATTCTGTGTCTAGCGTGAGTGTCCTGGGGAACTACTGCGCTGCCGCCGCCCTGTAGGCCCGACTCGCCCAACAGGCCTCCCAGGGGACTGTGGAGAAGCCGGGCGGCGAGGCCTGTCTGGGCCGAAGGAGCTTCAGCGGCGGCGGCGATGGGAGCCTCGGCAACAGGAGCCTCGGCAACAGGAGCCTCGGCATCAGGAGCCTCGGCATCAGGAGCCTCGGCGGCAGCGGGAGCCTCGACGTAGGCAGCAGTGGGACCTCGGTGGCAACGAGAGCCTCGGCGGTGGTGGGGCCTCGCGATCGACGGTTGATGAGTGTGAGGGGAGGTGGGAAAGACAATGGGGGTGTGGTGGGACCACTATGAAGAACAATGGAGGACACGGCGTGGGGGGACCGCTGTGAGGGATGGTGTGTGAACAAAGGGGAGCCCGGTGTGGGGGGGGGCACTCTAGCTTTACAAACCTCTGCCCTGGGGATAAGCTGCATTTGTTTGTTTGTTCGTTCGTTTTGGTGCACACGGCAACCAGCCAACAGTTGCTTGTCTTTTTCATTTTTTCTCCCTCACTCTTAATTTAATTTTAATTTCAAGTTTTCGTGTACCTTGTCGTGTGTTGTGACCGTTGGCAGACCAAATCCCCTCCGGCGATGAGTAAAGATTTATCATATCGTATAGTCACTGAAGTTCAGCCTCTTTTTTATTCTTATCTCCAGCTGTAGTCCTGAACCTTGTCAAGTTTGTGATGTGTGGATGCCAGATGCCTTTGTGGAACAGTACACCTTCTAAGGCAGTATACAGTCTTGGTTCTGAACAAGCATTAGCATGGATTTTTACTTCATGGCTACTGATAGAGAGGGTTCCTGCCCCACTGATCTGCTGCACAGTTCCCTAGAGTATCCAGACAATTCCAAAACATCTTGTGCGAGGAACCATATCACGTAGTCAACGCTTATTGTTTTAAAGGCCCTGTCCCACTGTACGAGGTAATTCAAGAGCTCTCCCGAGTTTCCCCTGATTCGAACTTGGAGAATTACAGTAATAGCCCCTCATAGGTACTCGGGGCTCTCGTGGACATTTTTCAACATGTTGAAAAAGATTCACGAGCTTACCACGATTCCCGAGACTACCTGCCGTTTGCGTTACGAGCCGCTAAGAGATGTCCCGAGCTCCGACGTACCCGCGACGTACATTCTATGTACTTACCACGAGTTTGATTTGTTTTTAAACTCGGGAGAGCTCTTGGGTAAACTCGTATAGTGGGACAGGCCCTTAAGACTTTTTTAAATGTTGCAGGTATGAAACTGGAGATGTATGTTGTAGTGAACATACTGTGAAAACACACTGAAATTATATGACATTATAGCACTCCTATATTAAAATCTACAGTGACCAATTGGAAATTTTGGGCCTGGATTCTAACTATACATTAGATAGTTAATATCCAGAAAATTATTATAAGGTAGCCTATGCGTTTAATACTGCGACTTTCAGTGAACTATGGATGTCCATTTTGTTTTTGCACTATTATTACGGTTATCAATTTATTGAATATATTGAATGTTTTATTTATCAGTTTACATTGCGCTTACAAGCCTGTTAAGCTGCTGCAATTAAGAATTTCAGTGTTCTGTTGTTTGTACATATAAAAATGAAACACTCTTGATAATCTGCAGCTTTAAAACCGAGGAAGGGTTTCGACCCGAAACGTTGCCTATTTCCTTCGCTCCGTAGATGCTGCCTCACCCGCTGAGTTTCTCCAGCATTTTTGTCTACCTTCTTTAAAACTGACGTCTGTTTACTCAGGTTGGCAAAGTTTCTGAAGGGGAAGGAAAAAAGAAATTCTTCACCGCAGACATCAACACTATCCTGCTAGAGTAAGTAATTTAGCATTCTTCAAACGTATAAGATCGCAAGCAAGACCCTTGCTTTACAATTTTCACAATAAAGTTAATAGGATTTTAGAGAATGACGCAGAGATGTTGTGGGCTGAAGGGCCCGCATCTGTGCTGTCTATGTTCATGTTGGTGGATAATGCCAATACTGCCACGGTATATGGCACGACCTAATGAAATGGCTCAAGACATCAGGTTGTCCAAAACCATTATTGTTCAAACATAAAAGATGCTAAATATGCTAAAACTGAGGGGCATCTTTTTCGCACAGTGAGTGGTGGGAATATAGAAGAGGTGTCAGTGGAGGTAGTTGAGGTAGGTACCATAACAGCACCAGACATTTGGACAGGTATTTGGATAGGGAAGGTACAGAGGGATATGGGCCAACGTGGGCACGTGGGACTAGAGTAGATGGGACATCTTAGGGTCAGCATATGCAAGTTGGCCACAGTGTACGACTCTAGGCTAAAACTTGGAGACTGCTCAAATACTATGTGGTGACTTTTTCCTTCACTGCGCACTGTGAAGATGACAAATTCAGCGAGACAGTAAGCTCGGATTTTGAACCAAAGCTGCTTAGGCAAGAAGCCACGTATGCTGTGGGAATTGGAGGGTGGGGGGGCATTGCTGGATGCAAGTTTTATTATTGACGCCATGGTGCTAACCATCCGGTATGTCTGTGCAGCATTGAATTGCAGGTGCAGGAGCTAAACCTGACTCAGCGTTCGGGAGTGTACAGCTACCTGGCTTCCTTCTTGCCCTGCAGCAAGGACACGCTCATGAAACGTCTGAAGAAGCTACACCTCAATGAGCAGGTACATAAAGCTCAAGAACAAACAAACAGCAACTTGTTTGTGTTTTCCAAGGGCAAGCAATTTTGTTTTGTGTACATTCCCTCCCTGATAAAACAAGTTCAAAGGAGAGATGCAGTTGGCAAGGCCACTGTGCCCGTTAAGAATTGAAAGGAGTTGGCAAAAGACCTGGAGGGAGGAAACTCCAGAGAAATTTCCACCGTGAATTAATGAAATGCATATGAAGTGGATATTTTAGTTGCTTTCAAAAGGCAATTGAATATGTAAGTTAAAGTCATGCAGAATAGAAACAGGCCTTTAAGTACACATGTCCATGCCTGTTAATGCTAATCCCATTTTCCAGCACTTGAGCTCAAAGCCTATGCTGCGGCAATTCAAATGCCCATCATATGTATTCCATGTTACAAACAACCTCTAGGAGCAAACATTCTTCCTCAGAAAGCCTTTAAACCTCATTAAAACGTAAGGTTTCTGTTTTAGGCGCCTGTGTTAAGGGGGAGTGTTTTTCCACTTTCTACCCTCTCTGTCTGTGTTCCTCGTAATTTTCTCTACTGCTCTCTTCAGTCTCCCCTGTTCCAACAAAAACAAATTTTTGTTTTGTTCTGGGGTCCATACTTAAGAAAGGATGTACTAGCCCTGGAGGCAGTGCAGCGAAGGTTTACAAGATTAATTCCTGCAATGAGGGGATTGACATATGAGGAAAGGTTAAGTAGGCTGGAACTCTACTCTTTGGAGTTTAGAAGAATGAGAGGCGATCTCATTGAAACATATAAGATCGTGAGGGGCCTTGATCGGGTGGATGCACCGAGGATGTTCCCAATGATCGGGGGAACTAGAACTAGGGGACATAGTTGCAGAATAAGGGGGGGCTCTTTTAAAACTGAGATGAGGAAGAACTTCTTCACCCAGAGGGTGGTTAATTTATGGAATTCACTGCCCCAGGGAGCAGTGGAAGCAGAAACTTTAAATATATTTAAGACTAAAATAGATGTTTTTTTAGCTGCCAAGGGGATAAGGGGCTACGGGGAGAGGGCAGGGGTATGGACCTAGGTATGGTTAGTATAGTAAGACCTGAGTGATCTCCTGGACAAGTGTCGATCGCCTGGATTGGGGTCGGAGAGGAATTTCCCGGATTTTTTTCCCGAATTGGACCTGGGTTTTTATCCGGTTTTTTGCCTCCCCCAGGAGATCACGAGGTTCTTGGGGTGGAGAGGGGTGATAGCGGTATAAAGGGGAGGGTAGTGTCTTGTGTTCTGTGTCTTGTGTCTACTGTTTGTGGGTAAGTGTGTCTGTTTAGTGTTCAGCCATGAGCGAATGGCGGTGCGGGCTCGACGGACCTGGTGGTCTACTCTCGCACCTACTTTCTATGTTTCTATGTTTCTATGTTAAATCCAGCCTACGGAGACTTTCCTCTTGACCGAAGTGTTCTATCTCCAGTAGCACCCTGGTAAATGTGCCCTGCATTATTTCCAGGGTAATCCACATCCTTCTATGTGGAGACCCCACACATCTCAATCATGGACTGTTCACTCTGCTGCCCTCGGGCAAAGGATATCGTAGCATAAGGAGCAGAACGTCAAGGTTTTGCAACAGCTTCTTCCCACGAGCCATCAGACCAATTCCATGTAATGGGCCGCCACTATTATCTATTTTATCTTTTTATCCATTTTGTCTTTTTATCCATTTTATCCTTCTGTTTAATGTTGTGTTGCACGGGGAGCCAAATGCAACAGAATTTCGTTTAGAATTGCAAATATCGATGTATTTCTAAATGACAATAAAGTTTTGATTGATTGATTTGATTGACTAGAACTGCACATGCAGCTCCTGTGGGCTTACCCTTATAGCGGTTATGGTCTCTGCTTGCCATATTCCATATCCCAGCAGTTGAAGGCAACCATCACATATGCCGTCATAACCATCTTACCTGCCAATGCAACCAACTTCTCTACCTATGCTACCATCTTCAGCGATCCTAGGACATGTAAACTAAAGTCCTTCTGTTCAGTCTGAAGAAGGGTCTCGACCCGAAACGTCACCTATTCCTTTTCTCCAGAGATGCTGCCTGACCGGCTGAGTTACGCAAGCTTTTTGTTCCTTCCTTCTGTTCCTCAGAACCACTGGGGCATTCCATTCATTGGCTACATCTTAGCCTTATTCGCCCTCTTCAGTACATCACCTTGCACTTATCAGGATTACATTTCATCTGCCACCGCTTTGCCCATCTCATCAACTGATTGTATACCAAGACCATTCTCCTCGTGGCCTACATTTTTTGTGTTATCTGTGATCTGACTATTCACATCTCTTGCATTGATATTGAAATTGGTTCTTGGTTTCTTGGTCCTCCAAAATATTCCAAATGGAATTTAAACTGGAGGTGGTGAAGGGAGGGCTTAAGCCAGAAAGGGTTATTAGGAAGAAAGAGCTACTTTTAATTTAGTTGCATCTGGTTGGGTAACTATAGTTGGGTGGAGATTATTCCATGCTTTAATTGTGCGGGGGAAGAACGAATTGCTGTATACATCTGTCTTTGTAGCTGGGATCACAAATTGGATCGAATGCCCTCGTCTGCTCCTAATTGGTTTGGGTTTGGTGTAGATCTTGTAGTCTATGTCGAGCTGACCATTTAACATTTTGTAAAAACAGGTCAAACGGTGAGCTTCACGTCTGTCTATGTATCATCATTGGTGATCACTCGAAGTCGAGTATGATTGTCCTTTCTGGAGGGTCATTTCTGTTGGTTCTAGGGATTTGCATGTGGTATCCCCCTGTGAGTGACACATTGTGATGTTGGGAGACTGGTACAGAGACAGCCTTGACAGATTGGTCCGAGGTTCCACAGCATGGACTCCACAATGCTTAGGCGTCTCTTCCCCGCTGCAGTCTCCTTCCGCCGTCTCAACCATTGTGGTGCGTCACCCACTGGTCAGCCACAATCCCCCTCGGCGCGGACTCGGTGGGCCGAAGGGCCTGTTTCCACGCTGCATCTCTAAACTAACCTAAACCTTATTGTTTGCCACCACGTTTCACCCAATATAACAGCACCCACACTTCAAAATCACGTCATCGGCTGTGCTGTGGGAGGTGCTGAATCATGAAATGCACGATGGAAATAGTTGTATTCCTCTCTCGATGTCTGTGTTGCCTTCGCAGGATGAGCGGTTGCGTGATCCTACTCAGAAACTGAAGGAAGCGGTGGCAAATGCGATGCCGGTACAGCTGACAAAATTCCAGGAGGAGCTCCAAGCACATACACAGGCCCGGTTTGCCAAGTACGTGTACTCTTCCACCTTTTCCCCCAAATGCTCTCTGCCAAGTGCTGCCCAAAGCTTCAAATAATAGGTCATTAAAGTCTTTATGAAAGAACTGCAGATGCTGGAAAAATCGAAGGTAGACAAAAATGCTGGAGAAACTCAGCGGGTGAGGCAGCATCTATGGAGCGAAGGAATAGGTGACGTTTCAGGTCGAGACCCTTCTTCAGACTGATGTGGGGGTGGGAAGAAGAAAGGAAGAGGCGGAGACAGTAGGCTGTGGGAGAGCTGGGAAGGGGTGGGGAAGGAGGGAGAAATCAAGGACTACCTGAAATTGGAGAAGTCAATGTTAATTAAATTAAACAAGTCTTGAGTGTTAAAGGACTGGGGGAAGTTACAATGATTTAAGTCATTGGTATGAAAACTGAGATGAGGATTTCAAAACCATTTGCTGTTGGACAGAGAACAGTCAGTGAGTTCATGGATGTCGGGGTATGAACAGGTCTTTTACAACAAAGAATGCACCAACCCTTCCTGGGTAGCACAGTCTTTGACCATCCACAGAGAAATACGTTCAATGATTAAAAACCTCATGTCTGACATAAAGATCACGGTTACCTGGTTCACAGTAATTGTCACCTCCGTTCTACAGAGTCGTACGATGTGTAAACAGGCCCTTCGGCCCAAATTGTCCACATCGACCAACATGCCCAAACTACACTCGTCCTAACTGCCTGCTTTTGGCCCATATTTCTCTAAACCTTTCCTATCCAGGTACCTGTCCAAATATCTTTTGAATGTTGTTATTAGTACCTACCTCAACTACCTTATCTGGCAGCTTATTCCGTATATCCACCACCCTCTGTGTGAACAAAATTACCCCTCAGGTTCCTATTAAACCTCTTCTTATAGGTAATACTCTCTAAAGTAGGAGGAGGGGGGGGGGGGGGGGACCTGGTCTGTGGTAAGAGAACTATTTGAGTCCTGAAGCATTAACTGACGGATGATGTGTGACCTACTGAGCGCTTCCAGCATTTTTAGCCTTTATTTCTGATTTCCGTCATTTGCAGATTTATTTTTTTTGACGTCCATGCATTGACCTTGTCATTGACCTTTAGTCATTAGCTGGAGTGGGTGCCTGTACCTGTACGAATAATGCAGATCAGCTTCTGTAACGGCAATCTCTAAACTTTTAATTACCGTTATTTTACTACTCGGGGATGTGGTGGAGATATAGTTTACGCACGAACAGATAGCAAAAAACAATCTTCCACTCGTTGTTTCTTGCTTAAATTGTCTTTTATTGATGTAATACAAAACAAAAAAATAATTCATAACTTTTCGTTCTAACTAACTGTTTCTTCCGTGTGACGTCTCGTGAACATGAATTATTATACAATTATTTATTGTCATTTGAACCTCAAATGAAATTTGGTTTCTGCAGTCATACAACAAGAAAAGAACCAAGACACACAACCAACACAATTTACACAAACATCCATCACAGTGAATCTCCTCCTCACTGTGATGGAAGGCAAAGTCTTGTCTCTCCCCTGTGCTCCATTCTTCTCCCGATACACAGTTAAAAACAATATAAAAACCACAACAAACTATACATTCAACGGGACAAAAATTTTTTTAAAAAGACAGACGGACTGCAGAGGCCGCTGCCACGAGGCGGCGCCCAGAATGTGATCGTGGTAAAAACTGCTGTCCTCACCATCCCTCGAGGCAAACTTAACTCTAAATCTCTGAGTCTGCGCTAGCCTCTCCAGATGTAGACACACCCCTCTACATATCAAATCCCACCTACCAGCGTACATACAGATAAGAACTAGAAATATCTATAATATTCTGACTTAAGCATAAATGGCTTCTACAGCTTCTCTCCTTGAATGCACCTGCGATGAGGGGAACGGAAGTCACTTCCCAGCCCCCTCAATGATGTCCTTGTTCTCTCTTCAGGATGGCATCTGAAGAGGATCGGGATAAAAATGGATCTGAAGAGGAGGACGATGATAAGCCAGGGAAAAGGGTGATGGGACCGAGGAAAAAGTTTCTTTGGAATGATTATGTCAGGTATGAATTCTATGAACTGGGAGGTTTCTTTGCAATTTTTGGGGATATGATACGATAGAACTTTATTTATCCCAGGAGAGAAATTGGTCTGCCAACAGTCATAAAACGCAAACGATACATGAAACATGAAATTAAAGTGGCAAGTGGAGGGTCCAGGATTGGGGATGTGCAAAGAGGAGAGTTCGTTTACCCCATAAACAGAAGGGGGAGAACAGTTGTACAGTTAGGATCAGAATGTACATAGAAACATAGAAAATTAGGTGCAGGAGGAGGCCATTCGGCCCTTCGAGCCAACACCGCCATTCATTGTGATCATGGCTGATCGTCCCCAATCAATAACCCGTGCCTGCCTTCTCCCCATATTCCTTGACACCACTAGCCCTCCATCTCCAAAGAGGTCTGAATGAATATATCCACCAGTTAACGGGACTCTTCATTTCTGTGTCAGAAGTTTGTGGACTCAAGTGCGAGTCCCTGGAGTATTGAAGAAACGCAGTGTTATCAGATTGGTGTGGAATGGGGAATGGATGTGGCAAGCAACATGGAACCTTGTAGCTCCCTCTGGACCATGATCCAACCATTACACATCAGACCATCGTCTCCCACCTCATTTCCTTGGAAGATCTGCCCTCCACACCTTCCAAACTTGAAACAACACCTCGTAACTCAAGGACGCACAGGCACACCCTGACTTACGTAATAGATAACTTACTTAACTCGCACGTACATAAGCAATTCTTTAAACCCACTGATGCCAACCCGGCCTCCGCATCTCCGGAGATCCCACGTGGTCTCTGCGTTGAATAGTAAATTTACGAACACACAGTTTAAGGTGAAGGGGAAAAAAGTTAATAGGAACCTGAGGGGTAATTTTTTCACACGAAGGGTGATGGGTGTATGGATCAAGCTGGCTGCCCGAGGAGGTAGTTGAGGCTGCGACTATACCAAGATTTAAGAAACAGTTAGACAGGTACATGGATAGGACAGATTTGGAGGGATATGAACCAAAAGCAGGCAGGTGGGACTAGTGTAGCTGGGACATGTTGGCCGGTGTGGGCAAGTTGGGCAGAAGAGTCTGTTTCCACACTGTATCACTCTATGACTCTATCCAATCTCATCTTCAGCAGACTTCCCTTTGTTCCATCAATTCCACTCCCCACCTTCTCTGCTACCTGAACTAAATTGTTCCTCTTTCCCAATTCTGATGAAGGGTTCCAGACTTTCTGCGTTCATTGTTTCCCATTCCACAGATGTTGCCTGATCTACTGAGACTGTCCGCTGCTTTTATTTCAGGTCGCCAGCATCTGCAGTTTTCCCCCCGTATTTTTCCGTACTTAAAATTCAGCTGTCTGGCACTCACCCAGTAAAGGATTAACCTGAGCACTCACCAAACATATCCACGTAGTCAGGAATGTCAATTCTGCTTTAATTGGCAGGGTGAAGTGTATTTTTTTTACATTTCCACTCGCTCACAAGCTGTTAAAGTCAAAACTGCTCTTATATTAGTATCGGGCATGTAATCTCCATACTTAGTTGCTGCAAATAGATGGGGGTGAGCCTACTGCCATTTGTAGTGTTTTGGTTCAACTGTGTGGCTTTCAAAGGTAGTTCTGATTTACCGTGAGTGTGACTGGAATTCCTCATAGGCGTGACCAAGCAAAATAGCAAAGGACACTAAAGGATGAAGCAGTTAGGTTTTTATCAACTCTGACCTCAATGTGCAATTGTTAATGCTAATATCATTTTATTTAATTTCAGATTTTCTAAGAAAAATCTTAATTTAATTGACAAATTACATTCTAAAATTTATTCCCCCCCCCTGTAGATTATCTAGATTTGCTCACTTCCTATCCCATTATGATTAAACAATTTTTGTTACTTTCGTAGCATGTTCTATTATGGCTGCTTTTTATTTTAACATTTCATCTTTTGTTGCCATGTTTTTAAATTAATCATTTCTGAAAGAACCTTGTTTAAAAATGGCTATGATAGAAAATTCCATAAATTATGACAGGGATGATCAAAGGATAGAAACAAGGAACTGCAAGTTGTGGTTTTCACAAAAGGACTAACTCAGCGGGTCAGGCAGCATCTCTGTAGAACATGGATAGGGGATGTTTTCGGGTCGGGACCCTTCGAGAGGATGATCTGATACGTCAAGAGGATTTGATAGGTTAGATGCAGAGAAACTTTCTAAAGACCAAGGACTGGCATGTTGAAAGATCTCACCCAATTAGGAAATAATTCTCATAGGACATCTGATCATCTCAAAAGGATATTGGGGAAGTGAAATTTTGAAGACAGATTAGAAGAATTTTGTTGGCTAAGGGAATCATGAATACCAACAGATACATTATAGATAGACACAAAGAGCTGGAGTAACTCAGCGGGACAGGCAGCATCTCTGGAGAGAAGGAATGGGCGACGTTTTGGATCGAGACCCTTCTACAAATACATTATGTTTGGTGTAGATTATTATTGTCACGTGTACCGAGGTACAGTGAAAAGCTTTTAGTTGCCTTCTATCCAGCCAGGGAAAAGACTACACATGATTACAATCAAGTTGTCCACAGTGTACAGATACAGGATAATGGTTTTGATGTTTAGTGCAAGATAAAGCCCAGTGAAGTATGATTAAAGATAGTTCGAAGGTGTTGGGAGGACCAGATTGCTCGCTAGTTGGTGATAGGATGGTTCAGTTATGTACAGATCAGGTATGATCTGATTGAATGCTGAAGCAAGCTCACGGAGTTGATTACCCTGATGTTCCTATAGCTCTGGATTATGTTTTGTGTGTGAACCCACCATTTCCCACACATGATTATTTCTTTTTATCGTGCTGTTTAATTTGCCGCGACACCTCTTTTAGAAACACCAGCCCATTAAACTTTTTTTATTTTTAACCCTTTTCATGAGTTCTGTTTGTCTTCCACTTCATATTGTTCTCCATTTTCTCTTCTGCTTTGTCTCTCCCCACTGTTTGCAAGCTCATCTCCTTCCTCAATCTCAGCCCCGTCGTTACCCCAGATCCAGCTCAAACATCCAACGTCGTCCCCCGTCCACCATTGCCATCATGGAAAAGTTCACCCCAACTGCTTTGTACCTCAACGTGTCTGTGACCAGTTTGCACGTCCCTGGGCTTGCCCCCTACCTGTATAGTTCCTCATAAACCTTCACAGAAGCCGAGTGTATTTGCATCGGTTTCTATTTTTACGGCATCTGATGCAATGTGTTCAACGAAACCGCCGAAACCGAAACTGGCACGTTGCATAATTCGGGCAACGTATATTTTTCTTGTCCAGAACAACACAGCTGCAGCCATTGACAAATATATCTGGAACATAAAAGTGCTTCCTGTTATTGGGTCACTTCTTTCTTTTGGAACTCCTCATATATCTTTAGAAACATAGAAAATAGGTGTAGGAAGAGGCCATTCGGCCCTTTGAGCCGCTTGACTTACTTAGCAGCTTGAGTGTACACTGGATGAAATGGAAATACGACTGTACAAACTACATCCACCGAGACAACATAGATTCTATCTAATCATTTGTTAATATTTAAGAGGACAAATAATCATAATCGACATGATGTGGCGGTTCATGATATAGGACAGCGTTGAATGTGTTAAGACACCGATCTTCAAGGTTTAACTGATGTAATTCCAGTTTATGGTGATATGATATACCATACATAGATACCATCTATGCAAACTCAAATACAATGGATAGAGCAATGGGAAAGATACAATATAGTTCCCAGCATTGTAGCGCAACAGTTTCTTGGACAACGTCAAATGCCCTCAATAGGGTGGAAATGAACTGGACACAACCCTAGCTTATAGAAGGTCCATTCAGATAACTGCAACTCCCGTTACACTGGAATCAGCCAATTTTCCCAGTCCCGCCTGCAACTGGTCCAAAACGCCGCAGCGAGACTCATGACGGGCACCCGAAAAAGGGACCACATCACCCCGATCCTGGCCTCTCTCCACTGGCTCCCTGTGCGGTTCCGAATAAATTTCAAGATCCTTCTTTATGTTTACAAAGCCCTTAACGGGCTTGCTGTTTTTCTGAGGCAGCGTGAAGTGTCGATAAGAGTCAATGGTGGGAAGTGTGGTCTGTGTGATGGACTCGGCTACATCAAAAGTCTGCTTACCCACCACACCACCTCCAGGTCCCTCAGATCGTCCGACTTGGGGTTACTGAACATCTAGGCATAATCTCAGGGGCGACCGCGCCTTTGCAGCTCCTAGACTGTGGAACAGCATCCCTCTTCCCATCAGAACTGCCCCCTCCATCGACTTAAAAGTCGAGACTTAAAACGCATCTTTACTCTCAAGCCTTTCTTGACGTCCTCTGAGGGAGGGCTATATGTATGTATTTATGTACGTACTTAATCTATGAACCACTGTTGTATAACGTTAGTACCTCCACCAATGTAAAGCACTTTGGTCAACGAGAGTTGTTTTTTAAATGTGCTATAGAAATATGCTAGAAATAAAAATGACTTGACTTGACTTGACTAGATAAGGGAGGGGAAGAAGCTGTTCCTGAGTCTGGTGGTGCAGGCTTTCATACTTCTGTACCTTCTGCCAGACGTGAGCAGGGAGAAGAAGGAACGAGCAAGGTGGGACAAGTCTTTAAATACGTTGGCTGTTTTTCTGAGGCAGCGTGAAGTGTCGATAAGAGTCAATGGTGGGAAGTGTGGTCTGTGTGATGGACTCGGCTGCATCCACAACTCTCGTGGTCGGGTAGAGCTGTTCCCAAACCATGCTGTGACGCAACCCAACACAATGCTTTCTGTGTTAATCTGTAGGAGTTTGTAAAAGTCACGGGAGAGGTGCTGAATTTCCTCAGTCCCCTCAGGTAATAGAGGTGCTGGTGTGCCTCCTTGGCTGTCAGTCAGGCTTGGCTGTAGTTCCTCACCTAGATTTCCCCAACACTATCTCCAAAATAAGTGACCACCTTCTTCCTCTTCTTTCGTGTCTATCTTCCATGTTTCAAACGTTGACATCGCTGTCATCTTCCGTCCTGAAAAGGACGCAAGCTTCCGTCGACAATCAGTGGGATCTATCGCCTGTTGCCATAGATAATAATATAATAATAATAACTTTATTTATAAAGCACTTTAAACAACCGCAGTTGCCACAAAGTGCTGTACATGAGAACTCATGGACAAAATGTTATTACAAACCATTAAAAACCGTAAAACGAAGGACTAAAAAACAGTAAAAATTAAAAGACATTAAAAGCACTAAGAACAGGAGCAATGTCTCAGCCAGTGTCGAAAGCCAGAGAATAAAAATGAGTTTTTAGGGAGGATTTGAAGATGGACAGTGAGGGGGCCTGTCTGATGTGCAACGGCAAGGTGTTCCAGAGTGCCGGAGCAGCAACAGAAAAGGCTCTATCCCCTCTGAGCTTCCGCTTAGACCTTGGTACCTCAAGGAGCAGCTGATCAGCTGACCTGAGGCACCGGGCAGGAGCATATAGGTGGAGCAGCTCAGAGAGGTAAGGCGGGGCGAGCCTTAGATGATGGTGGTAGCAGAATTAGCTGGGGATACTTCCAGTTTCCAGCCCCCCCGCGACGTGGACAATGGACAATAGACAATAGGAGCAGGAGTAGGCCATTTGGCCCTTCGAGCCAGCACCGCCATTCAATGTGATCATGGCTGATCATCCCCAATCAGTACCCCGTTCCTGCCTTCTCCCCATATCCCCTGACGCTTCTGCTATGGGGCCACAAGTGACCCGGCACTAAAGGAAGAACATTCCATTAACAATCTCCTCATCACTGTTCTCATCAGGGAATTGCTGTGTAATCTGGTGAAGATAAAACTGGGATGTTACGAACTGGAGCAAAATAAATCGCAGTCGGCAGAGGATTATCTGAAGACTTTCATGGAAACCGAGGTGAAGCCCATCTGGCCAAAAGGTTGGATGCAGTCACGGTAAGATATGTTGGGGGTTTTTTTTGTCATTTTTCGCTCCTCTTACATGGAACAGTACAGCACAGGAACAGGCCCTTCGGCCCACAATGTCTGTGCTGAATATGACGCCAAGTTAAACTGCTCATCTGCTTATACATTATTTATATTTCTCTATCCCGTGCACTTCCATGTGCCGATCTAAAAGCCTGCTAAACACCACGATCGTACCTGCCTTCACCACCACACCCAGCGATAAGTTCCAGGCCCCCACCGTCCTCCTTGTGAAAAAGAAACTTGCCTGCACGTCTCCCATTAAACTTTCCCCTCTCACCTTAAAACTATGCCCTCTAGTGTTGAACAATTCCACCCTGGGAAGGAAAAGGTTCTGACTGTCATTTCATCGTGAAGCAAGGCCAAATGATTAAAACAGTGATGGTTCTCTGAAATATTTTTCTTTGTTTCAAAATTAAACTTTCTTTGCAATAAAACACATGCGATGTAAAAGCATAGCGCAAAACCCTGAACGCATTCTTTGGTCCCCACACATTCAATATTGCCGTGTTGTACTCAGTGGTGTTAAGAGTCTGAGAATTACTTTTGGCACTGAGCAGGTAGACAAAAATGCTGGAGAAACTCAGCGGGTGAGGCAGCATCCTCCTTCGCTCCATAGATGCTGCTTCACCCGCTGAGTTTCTCCAGCATTTTTGTCTACCTTCGATTTCTCCAGCATCTGCAGTTCCTTCGTAAACATTTAGCACTGAGCATTTGTTAGGGATTATTTTCATTAGTCTGTTTCCTTTAATGTAAGAGTAATGAGGCTATTGGGAGGCAAAGTTATTTCAGGCAGTGGTTTACTTGCTTGAGAAAATGGATGAACATTTTTGTAAACTGTCGGTGCTATAGAATCGACGCACGAGGTTAGGGTAAGGAGGGCCGCACTCTTATTTTTTAAGTGCAAATCTGTTTTGACAACCACTATTACACTGTGTTCCCCATTCTAAATTGCTAGCTGTCATAAATAATCTCCCCTCTCCTGATTTATTGACCCTTCTGCCTGTCGGCACTATTTCTCCCTTTCAATGTCATCATTTGGAGGAAGAGAAATCTGAAGGAGGGTCTCGACCCGAAACGTCGCCCATTCCTTCTTTCAAGATTATTCAACTTGACCCATTCAAGATTATTCAACGTCGCCCATTCAAGATCATTAACTTGAAACATTGACTTTGTTTCTCACGCCACATGGGCTTATTTATTTATTTATTTATTATTTATTTGTTTATTTATTTACTTATTCCGAACAAGTAATGACAATAGTAACAAAATCGAAATTATCAAACAATTGGACATTACAATCAATATTTACAAAGCAATGAAAAGAACAAAAGCAAAGTTCCAATGTGTCTGTACAAGCTCGAAAAGGAGTGAGAAGAAGAATAACTTATTAAATCTCACCCCTTTTCCCCAACACTTCTACCATGTTTAAAAATCAATTAATTAATAATAATAATACTACCCTAGGCAATTTCCCATAATACCTACAGACATACAGTATATATACATACAACTATTATGCACATACAAACTTCATATCTGAAGTACCCAAACATAAGTAAACAATAGTAAAGCAATAGATAAACATCAACCCCCACATGCTTCCTGATGTAGGGAGAGTTCCCAGCATTTTATTTTTTAATGTTACAAAATGGATGCTGTTCTGAGGTCAGAATTAAACGATCTTGAGTCGGGGGCGGGAGGAGGTTTTATTCTGCTGCAGTATTTTGTTGAAATACCAAATCCAAGTTCATGTGGGTACGTACCCCTTGATGCCCTCAAAATGTTTTTTGGACCTGGTCAGATCAAGGACCTTTACGTTTAATTTCTGTTCTATTGCAGGATACTGCTTAAAGAGAGCAAGAAAGCCCATAACCATCTAACCGCCACACCGTGAGTAAAACTCAGTGGTTTTTATGAACTGTTTTCCCTCCTTCCACAAAGACAGATCCTAGAATATGTATTGCAGGCATCTGCAGCTGTGCTGAGCCCCAGAGTTGAGCCTGGCTTTGCATGTCTCTGTACCTATGAAGGGTGAACTGGGGTAATAGTAAATTGGCTTGTACACGCTTGAATTTAGAAGATTGAGGGGGGATCTTATCGAAACGTACAAAATTCTTAAGGGGTTGGACAGGCTAGAAGCAGGAAGATTGTTCCCGATGTTGGGGAAGTCCAGAACAAGGGGCCACAGTTTAAGGATAAGGGGGAAATCTTTTAGGACCGAGATGAGAAAAACATTTTTCACACAGAGTGGTGAATCTGTGGAATTCTCTGCCACAGACGGTAGTTGAGGCCAGTTCATTTGCTATATTTAAGAGGGAGTTAGATGTGGCCCTTGTGGCTAAAGGGATCAGGGGGTATGGAGAGAAGGCAGGTACAGGATACTGAGTTGGATGATCAGCCATGATCATATTGAATGGCGGTGCAGGCTCGAAGGGCCGAATGGCCTACTCCTGCACCTATTTTCTATGTAATGTCTCCAGCACCTTCAAGGTCGGCTGCAGGAGGGATGTTATTTTGCTCCAGGATATCGAGCGGGCGGGCCGACGGACTTTGAACAGTGGCGGCGCCCTCATATATAATCTATGCAAAATTAATTTAATTTTGCAGTTGCATACGTGACACATACAGCACCATTGACTATTGAACATTAATCCTTGTAGAATACTGAGAAATTATGCCTGTGTTTTATTATGTTTGGTGCAGGCATAACCAAAGAAAATGACGATTGTCTTTCTCTTTCAGATGGCAATTACATATTCCCTTTTAGATTTTCAATGGTATTTATAAAATGTTGATTGGCTTGTTGCATTCAAGGACCTTTCTTCACTGTCTTTCCTTTTCTAGAGCCAAGAAGAAGGTTATACTGGCACCGAAACCAAAAGTAAAGGTGAATCCTTCTATTTCCTTTTGCTCTGCTTTATAGACAATAGACAATAGGTGCAGGAGTAGGCCATTTGGCCCTTCGAGCCAGCACCGCCATTCAATGTGATCATGGCTGATCATCCCCAATCAGTACCCCGTTCCTGCCTTCTCCCCATATCCCCTGACTCCGCTATCTTTAAGAGCCCTATCTAGCTCTCTCTAGAAAGCATCCAGAGAACCTGCTTCCACCGCCCTCTGAGGCAGAGAATTCCACTTTACTTTCTTCAACTTTACCTGGGACATGGTTAATTAGAATACATCCCCAACCTGGAATGACACCTTTAATTAAGTAATTTCGGCTCTCTAAGCTTGAGAATAGAAAATGGATGTCTGTAAAATCGAGGCAGGAATAATCACCTCTTTCCAGTTGTTTAAGAAGGAACTGCGGATGCTGGAAAAATCGAGTGTAGACAAAAATGCTGGAGAAACTCAGTGGGTGAGGCAGCATCTATGGAGTGAAGGAATAGGTGACGTTTCGGGTCGAGACCCTTCTTCAGCCCGAAACGTCACCGATTCCTTCTATCCAGAGATGCTGCCTGTCCTGCTGAGTTACGACAGCATTTTGTGTCTACCGAAGGCTATTATCTGTTCTGCAAGAGGTATTTTGACTTTTGGGCGGGAGTCAAGGTACTCTGACAACAGTGTGTGTGGGAAAGATCTGCAGATGCTGGTTTAAATCGAAGATAGACACAAATTGCTGGAGTAACTCAGCGGGACAGGCAGCATCCCTGGAGAGAAGGAATGGGTCTGAAGAAGGGTCTCGACCCTGGTGAGTTACTCCAGCATTTTGTGTCTATCTTCGAATTAAACCAGCATCTGCAGATCTTTCCAACACACACCCATTCCTTCTCAATCAATCAATCAATCAATCAATCAATCAATCAATCAATCAATCAATCAATCAACCAATCAACCTGAACCACTACACCAGGCCTGGACCACTACACCAGCCCTGCACCACTACACCAGCCCTGCACCACCGCACCAGCCCTGCACCACCGCACCAGCCCTGCACCACTGCACCAGCCCTGCACCACTACACCAGCCCTGCGCCACCACACCAGCCCTGCACCACTACACCAGCCCTGCACCACTACACCAGCCCTGCACCACTACACCAGCCCTGCACCACTACACCAGCCCTGCACCACTACACCACTACACCAGCCCTGCACCACTACACCAGCCCTGCACCACTACACCAGCCCTGCACCACTACACCAGCCCTGCACCACTACACCAGCCCTGCACCACTACACCAGCCCTGCACCACTACACCACTACACCAGCCCTGCACCACTACACCAGCCCTGCACCACTACACCAGCCCTGCACCACTACACCACTACACCAGCCCTGCACCACTACACCAGCCCTGCACCACTACACCAGCCCTGCACCACTACACCAGCCCCAGCTCCCTCTTCCACACTCACCACCGCTCCCATGTCCTCCTACCGCTTACATCAATCAATCATCCTTTATTGTCATCTTGCAAAGCAACAGTTGTACAGTGCAAAATGAGAAGACAAACATTTCACACATAATAACAGTAAAAACAATCCAGTCCCTGATGAAACAGTATATATAAATAGTTAAAAGCAGGTAAAACAGCAACTTTAAAATACAGTAAAAACAGTCATTAAAATGTCCAGGGCAGCTGATTTGAGTGGCCAGTGCCAGAGTTATTAAAATGTCAGTGCAAAGCCGCAGAATCAGGTGACTGTGAGTACAGAGATGCTGCCTGTCCCGCTGAGTTCCTCCAGCTATTTTGTGTCTAGTCTGTGCTAACTCGTTGCACTTTTCATTCAAATAGGATTCAAGCCCAAAGAAAGAACAAAAGCTTTCTGCTCCTGTGGATGGTGGGCTGAAGGTGCTGCCGATGATCAGTGTCATACCGATCAGCATCTCCAGTTCCAGTTGTACGCCAAACCAAGACACCATCTGCTTGGACGATTCTCTGGATGAGGATCTGACCATTAAACCCCCCTCCTTGGAATCCGTGTCGGATGCTTTGTCTGTCTTCACCAAGATCACCAGAATCGTAAATAATTCTGTCCCGGCCACACCTCGACCTCAGCAGCTGATGATGATGAAGGAGGATAAGAAGGCCGTGGTCAAGATCACACCTATGGCCCTTTGCCCGAAAGAAGCCGTGCCCAGCCCGAAGGTGGTGGTCGCGCCGTCTGCGAAAGAGGCCACGCCGTCTCCGAAAGTCAGCACGCCATCTCCGAGAGTGGCCGCCCCTTCCCCGAGGGTGGTGTCCTCTCCGTCTGCAAGGGTGACCCCGGCCTCGTCGCCGAGGCTGACCACCGCGCCCTCTCCCCGAGTGGCGACGCCCTCGCCCAGGCTGAACACCACGCCGAGTCCCAGGATCAGCACTGGGCCCTCACCAAGGGTGGCAGGCACGCCTTCCCCAAAGGCCTCCACGCTATCTCCCGTCCCCCTGAGCTTCGGCCACCTGTTTGGCCACGGGGGTTCGAGCTCGAAGAAAGCGCAGGACTCGGGCCGGTCGGGAATGACCAGCCTGATTGCCGGCTACACGGCCCCTTCACCACAGACGGTCAAAGCCTCGCCGGCGTCGTGCACGGCCAAGCAGCAGCAGCAGCAGCAGCAGCCGGGAGGAGGCCAGAGGCTGAGCCAGGCCCAGGTGCCGCTCAGCAAGTTGCAGCAGCACCACCACAACAGCCTCTCCTCCTCCTCCTCGCCGCATGTGGCCATCGGCAAGGTCCACCAGAACCCGGTGGTGAAGCTGAGCAGCTGCCCGCAGCACCTGCTCCCCGGCCACCTGCCGCACATGGCGGACAAGGCCGCGGCCGCCTACCAGTCGTCGTTCGCCCCCTCAGCCGCCGCCGGCAGCAGCAGCAGCAGCAGCAGCAGCCCCCACCTGTCGTCCCGGCCTACCGCCAGCCCACCTACCTCTGGCAGTTACATGCCCAAAGCCACGGCGGCCGGCAGCACCACCACCTCAGTGCAAGGCTTCAAACCTCCGTTCACCATGGTCAAATCTGCCGCTGCTTCCAGCCCGGTGGGGGTCGCTACCCTGTGCGGGGGCTCCTCCTCCACTGTCGGCAGCAGCAGGCAAAGTGGCGCCAAGCTGTCCGGCACCAGGCCCTCGTCTTCCCCTTCAGCCCCGGCCGCCCCGGTGAAAAAAACCTCAGTGCCTCAGAAACTGGTCGGGCCGCCCGCAGCCGGCGGCAAAAGCAGCGGCGTGGCCGGCGTGCCCTGCCGCGGCGGCATGGGCAACGGCAAGGGCGTTGTCATCGGCATCACCGCCGCGCCGGGGAGGAGCTGTGCTGCCGGCTCCAGCGTTCCCGTCAGCCGGGCCGGCACTCCCAGCAACCCCGCCGCCGCCGCCACGGCCAACAGGAGCAGCCCAACCGCGGCAGGCACTCGGACTAATGTGAGCGGGGGCGCGGGAAGTGGTTCTCAGGTTGCTATCAAAATGCTGCCCTCCATTCACAGACCTCCCTCTGCCTCAGGATCATCAGCTGGCATCCAGGTAAACAACCAAACTCTGAAATCGTGATTCCAGCTCCTCGCTGTCTCTGGGGTGGCTTTTGGTTAAGAGAGTGGGTGCCTTTCATGCAGACTGGAAGGCAGAACAGTGGGTTACATTTAACTGGTGTCCCCACCCCTCTCCCCCTGCTCTCTCTGCCCCCTCTCCCCCTGCTCTCTCCACTCCCCTCCCCCTGCTCTCTCTGCCCCCTCCCCTCCTGCTCTCCCCACCCCTCTCCCCCTGCCCTCTCCCCTCCCCTCCCCCTGCTCTCTCCCCACCGGTCACCCCACCGCCTCTCTCATCCTACTCTATCCCCATCCCCTCGCCCTGCTCTCTCCGCACCCCCGTCACCTTGCTCCCTCTGCCCCCGCCCCCCACCATGCTCTCTCTAGCACCCCATCCCACTGTGCACTCTCTGCCCACCTCTTCCAGTCCTTGTTCCCCTTCCTTCCCCTCACCTTCCCTTTCACCCACTGCCACCTGAGTAATCTTGAAGCCCTGTTCTGCCTTCACACAACCACCGGCTCACCCCTCCAGTGACTGGGAGTTGAGCTGGGTTCTGCAGTGTGTGTGGTCAGCATGTGCCTGCCTGGTGCCTACATACTGACACCGTTGAACAGGAGCCGGTGTCTGGTGGTCTATGGACACGAGCTACAGGTCCGTAAGACTGCTGTGTAAAACCTTTCGTCAACTTTCACCCAGAAATAACTTGTGAAAATGATTTTCGGGTGAGGAAATTTAAACAATGGACAATAGGTGCAGGAGTAGGCCATTCGGCCCTTCGAGCCTGCACCGCCATTCAATGGGATCATGGCTGATCATCCCCAATCAGTACCCCGTTCCTGCCTTCTCCCCATATCCCCTGACTCCGCTATTTTTAAGAGCCCTCTTGAAAGCATCCAGAGAACCTGCCTCCACCTGTCTCCACTGAGGCAGAGAATTCCACAGACTCACCACTCTCTGTGAGAAAAAGTGTTTCCTCGTCTCCGTTCTAAATGGCTTACTCCTTATTCTTAAACGGTGGCCCCTGGTTCTGGACTCCCCCAACATCGGGAACATGTTTCCTGCCTCTAGCGTGTCCAAACCCTTAATAATCTTATATGTTTCAATTTTAAACAATTTTTTTTTTTAAAGATTTAGGACACGGGTTGGTTGCAGTTTGTCCGCAGTTTGATCTCCGCGTTTTCAGTTTAACGTCTTGCCTGGCATTGATTTTTTTGTACCTCCCTCTCCAGGTGACTACTGGATCGACCTTGATGGCAACAACGTCACCTCTGACGCTCATGCCATCGTCCCTGAATGTAACAAATCTCAATGCGACATCTGCTTCCTTGAACACGGCGGCGGCGTTCAGCATGCTGGGCAGCCTGGTTCCTGTGTCTCTCCCCTTTCAGCTGCCGCTCAACCTGCTGAGCTTTGCACCAGAGTCTGCCGTCTCCACCACCGCCGCGCCCACTGGATCTACCTCAGTTACGTTCCAGCACAACTTCGCACAGAGTAAGTTCGCAGAGGAAGTGGGAGGAGTTCTTATTTAGTTTAGTTTAGAGATGCAGCGCGGAAACAGGCCCACCGAGTCCGTGCCGACCAGCGATCCCCGCACACTCCGGGATCTCCGCTTTCCTCCCACACTCCAAAGACGTACAGGTTTCTAGAACACTTGGCTTGGTATGATTGCAAATTGTCCCCAGTGTGTGCAGGATAGGTTCATGTGACAGGAGAAGAATTAGGCCATTCGGCCCATCAAGTCTACTCTGTCATTCAATCATGGCTGACCAATCTCTCAAGAATCTATCTATCTCTGCCTTAACAATATCCTCCGCAGCCTTCTTTGGCAATTAATTCCATGGATTCACCACCCTCTGACTAAAATTCCTCCGTCTCTCCTTCGTAAAGGAACGTCCTTTAATTCTGAGGCTGTGACCTCTGGTCATCCTGGAAACATCTTCTCCACATCCTCTCTATCCAGGCTTTTCCATATTCGGTGATTAGTGTTAGTGTGCGGGGATTGATGGTCGGCACGGACTCGAGTGGGCTGAAGGGCCTGTTTCCGCGCTGTATCTCGAAACTAAACTTAACTATCCTACACACCCACACTAGGGACAATTTACAATTTAACCGAAGCCAATCAACCTACAAACCTGCATGTCTTTGGAGTTTGGAAGGAAACGGGAGCAACAGGAGAAACCTAACGCAGTGGGTGTAGGATAGTGTTAATGTGCGGGGATCGCTGGTCGGCGCGGACCCGGTGGGCCAAAGGGCCTGTTTCCGCGCTGTATCTCTAAACTAAACTAAATGAAGATAAGCTTTCCCAATTTATTTTCCCTCTTTCCCAACAGATATTTTGAAAGGTCTGCAGTCTGGTTCTGCACAGCTTTCGCGATCGAGTGTACCAGCCCACTTACAGCAGACCTACACAGGTACCATTCCACCATGATTATGCACGGTGCGTTAGGCACCAACGGCTGTGTCCTCCGCTCCAATAGCTGGATCGTAATCTGCATGGGTGGGTGGTGGATGATGGCGGCTTCAAACATGGCTTATAGTGATCGGACATGGCTTATCTCCAAGACACCATCGCTTTTGGCTGTAGATCTGAGAGCTTCGAGCACTAAGATCACTGTCAAAGCCCCTTCATCATAGTGGCCTGGGGTTCCCCCCCCAACAAGGCCTCAGTCCCAGTGCCAAACCATGGTGTTCCATGCAGCAAAAAAGTAGCTTCCTTCCAACACCCAGATAATCGTGCAAAGATTCCTGCATCCATTAGTGTAATGTGAACATTAAAACCTTGGATTTTTGTCGCTTTACCTCCCCCTCGACTCCATTCAAGGACCCAAGCAGTCGTTCCAGGTGCAACAGAGGTTCACCTGCACCTCCTCCAACCTCATCTACTGCATCCGCTGCTCTAGATGTCAGCTGATCTATATCGGTGAGACCAAGCGTAGGCTTGGCGATCGTTTCGCCGAACACCTCCGCTCGGTCCGCAATAACCTACCTGATCTCCCTGTGGCTCAGCACTTCAACTCCCCCTCCCATTCCGAATCCGACCTTTCTGACCTAGGCCTCCTCCATGGCCAGAGTGAGCACCACCGGAAATTGGAGGAGGAGCACCTCATATTCCGCTTGGGCAGTCTGCACCCTAGCGGCATAAACATTGACTTCTCCAATTTCCGGTAGCCCTTGCTGTCTCCTCCCCTTCTCAGCTCTCCCTCAGCCCTCATGCTCCTCCTCTTCCTTTCTCCTTTCTTCTCCCCGCCCTCCCCACTCTACATCAGTCTGAAGAAGGGTTTCGGCCCGAAACGTTGCCTATTTCCTTCGCTCCATAGATGCTGCCGCACCCGCTGAGTTTCTCCAGCATTTTTGTCTACCTTCGGTTTTCCAGCATCTGCAGTTCCTTCTTAAAAACCTTGGATTTTTGTCTTTTATAAATACTAATTGAGCCACAACTGGAGTAATGTGTCCAGTTCGGAGGTCCACAACTTGGGACAGATATAACAGTGAGAAGGGGGTGTGGAAGAAAGTTACCGAGGAAGATATTGATGGAGTAAGTAAAGAGGACATGGGCTGGCACAAGAGGCCATTTAAGACTGAGGTAAGAAAAAACATTTTCACCCAGAGAGTTGTGAATTTGTGGAATTCCCTGCCACAGAGGGCAGTGGAGGCCAAGTCACTGGATGGATTTAAGAGAGAGAGTTAGATAGAGCTCTAGGGGCTAGTGGAGTCAAGGGATATGGGGAGAAGGCAGGCACGGGTTATTGATTGGGGACGATCAGCCATGATCACAATGAATGGCGGTGCTGGATCGAAGGGCCGAATGGCCTCCTCCTGCACTTATTTTCTATGTTGCTAAGAGCCAAACATAAAATAGAAGGTATTAGTTTAATTGGCAGCTGTAAATGGCCGTTGGTATACTAGGGGATACAGTGCCGTTGAGGAAATAAGTGGAATTGTTCTAAGATTTAAGATGGACATAATGGCCACCTGTGTAGTGAGAAATGTAACACGAGGGGAAAGTCTCACGTAGTGAGTGGGGAAGATTTGGAATGCACCGGCAGGCTTGGTAGTGGAGTCATATTCAACTACGTTTGAGAAAGGGAAAACATTTGCAGGGTTGTGATAGATGAGGGAGAATGAGTCTAGCTGGATTGCTCTGATATGCTGGACACAAAAGGCTGGAGTAACTCAGCGGGTCGGGCAGCATCTCTGGAGAACGTGGATAACATGGTGTTTCGGGTTGGGATCCTTCTTCAGAACCATTTCTAAAACAACAGAAGAAGGAACTGCAGATGCTGCAAAATCGAAGGTAGACAAAAATGCTGGAGAAACTCAGCGGGTGAGGCAGCATCTATGGAGCGTAGGAATAGGTGACGTTTCGGGTCTCGCACCATAGATGCTGCCTCACCCGCTGAGTTTCTCCAGCATTTTTGTCTTCCTGCAGTTCCTTGTTTCTGAATAATCTGCTTGTAACGGTCACATTGGTCTCACCCCAGGGACAGTCCTTTTATTCCAGCCATCCCTCTGCAAATCAGGACAGTTGTTTTTATTTATGACAGTAGAAGGCTATCCTTCTTCCCACTTCAGTTCATCTAAAACATCCGTCTCTCAAATCGCTTCTCAGAACTAACCAGCGACAGTTTGCTGCATTTCCTGTTTTTTTTATTAATCTGGCATTCCTCGCCAGTTATTTTAGAAGGAACTGCAGATGCTGGAAAATCAAAGGTAGACAAAAGTGCTGGAGAAACTCAGTGAGTGAGGCAGCATCTATGGAGCGAAGGAAATAGGCAACGTTTCGGGCCGAAACCCTTCTTCAGACTGATCATTCCTAGCCAGTTGTCAGCAGGGCTTCAAGGATGAATTGTGAAGGGAAGGAGCTGCAGATTGTCAATTTACATCGAAGATAGGCACAAAATGCTGGAGTAACTCAGCTGGACAGCCAGCATTTTTGGAGAGAAGGAATGGGTGACATATACCGCTGGGTTATAAGCTGCCCAAGCAAAATATGAGGTGCTGTCCCAGCAGTATGAATATTGATTTTGTTTAGTTTAGAGATACAGCGCGGAAACAGGCCCTTTGGCCCACCGAGTCCGCACCGACCAGCCATCCCCGCACATTAACACACACACAGCAGGGACAATTTACACTTATATCAAGCGAATTAACCTACAAACCTGTACTTCTTTGGAATGTGGGAGGAAACCGAAGATCTCGGAGAAAACCCACGCTAGTCGCGGGGAGAACGTACAAGCAGCACCCGTAATCGGGGATAGAACCCGGGTCTCTGGCGCTGCAAGGCAGCAACTCTACCGCTGCACCACCGTGCTACCCAGTTGGATTTCTCTAACTTCAAGTAGCTTTCCCTCTCTCTCTCTGTCCCTCCCCTACCCTCATTCTCCAACTAGTTTCCCTGTCCTCCCCCACGTTCTGGCTGCTCTCACCTCGCCCAGGGTATTCAGTTCTGTTATCCCTGTCCCCTGGATGTTCTGAAGTCTGAATCGAGCTGTGCGGATGTTGGCAGCACATTTGACGCCTCCATCCATTACTCTACTGATGTTTCAGAGCAGGCTGTTGGGAAAGTGTAGCTTGAATTGGTTTGGTTCTCTTTATGGAAAGGACATAACTCTGCAATTCTCACCGTGTCCGAAAAATACCAATCTTGCCATGGCAACGTGAGCATAAACATAGCAACATAGAAAATAGGTGCAGAAGTAGGCCATTCGGCCCTTCGAGCCTGCACCGCCATTCAATATGATCATGGCTGATCATCCAACTCAGTATCCCATCCCTGGCTTCTCTCCATGCCCCCTGATCCCTTTAGCCACAAGGGCCACATCTAACTCCCTCTTAAATATAGCCAATGAACTGGCCTCAACTACCTTCTGTGGCAGAGAATTCCACAGATTCACCACTCTCTGTGTGAAAAATGTTTTCCTCATCTCGGTCCTAAAAAACTTCCCCCTTATCCTTAAACTGTGACCCCTTGTTCTGGACTTCCCCAACATCGGGAACAATCTTCCTGCATCTAGCCTGTCCAACCCCTTAAGAATTTTGTACGTTTCTATAAGATCCCCCCTCAATCTTCTAAATTCTAGCGAGTACAAGCCGAGTCTATCCAGTCTTTCTTCATATGAAAGTCCTGCCATCCCAGGAATCAGTCTGGTGAACCTTCTCTGTACTCCCTCTATGGCAAGAATGTCTTTCCTCAGATTAGGAGACCAAACCTGTACGCAATACTCCAGGTGTGGTCTCACCAATCTTAAGGGAGTTGCTAGGCATTGAGAGAGAAGCAAGGTGCGGGACTGCAGTTGCCAAAGGGATTGGGGGGATTGCATGGACCCAATGGGCCAAATGGCTGTCTCCTGCATCATAAGGTAAGGTAGCTTTCATCTAGAGTTCCCAATCTGCTTATTATTTTAAATTGCGGTGCTGGCTCGAAGGGCCGAATGGCCTCCTCCTGCACCTATTTTCTATGTATCGTTAATATATGAATAGTTAATGTCGTGAGGGAAAGTATGAAAATCAGTTGTTAATACTCACACTTTCTTCCACTGTTCAGATGGCAACCAAAACCAGGGAGACTCTTCGAAAGTCCAACGTAAACCACAGTGACCCCAAGGAACAGTGTGAGACAGACAGGACATGTTGGACTGAAGTCTCCTGAGTGGTCCAGCTACCTCCATTCGGAGGCCTCTTCTTGCTGGGTACTCGACTGAAGGCTTTTCCCTTTTGTTATGTTTATAAAACGTCAGACCCAGAGCACTGTGTGGGGGAAAGGGAACATATTTTACCAAGTTGATTTGGAACCGGGACCTAGCTGAGCTGGGGCAGGGCAGGCAGACCTGTCCATCAGCTCCCCTGCTGACCAGGAGGACTTCAGCCATGGGCGAGGCGAGATGGCGAAAGAGGATTCCAAAGCAAAAGGTTACTCTACAAGCACAGCATTTATTCTGCAAGAGGTGTGAGCACTGATTTGGGGATGGGGAGGCTGAGGAGCAAGGAGACAAAGGGGAGTTCAAGGGCCAAGAGTGAAAGGTGAGCGTTGATGGTGGGAAGCACGATGATTGGAGGGGAGAGTTGAGGCCAGGATCCCAAACGCACTGTGGTTGGGGGAGAAGGGGGGTGGGGTGGGGGATCAAGGGACCGTGTAAAGCTCAAAGGCTTGATGTGAGACATAATCTGGGACCCGTGATGAGAGAGAGAGAGAGAGAGAGTGTGGGGAAGGAACGGGAAGGGGAGAGTGGGGATCTGAGGAGAAAGATGGAGGGGTGGCAGAGTTGAAGGTGGGTGATGAAATAGAGTGGAGACGTAGGTGGGGAAATTACGTTGGGCGGGTGACGAGATGGATATGAGAGAAGGGGAGCAGACATGGGTGAGGTGTTGGGGAGAGCTGGGCAAGGGAGCCTCAGGAGGGATAAGGTGCGGGAGGGTTGAGGTACAGAAGCATACTAGGGAAGAGGGTGGGGGGGCAGGAAGAAAGGGGGGCACATGGAGAGGTTGTGTGTTACAGGGAGAGAGGTGGCTGGTGAATGGTGTGTGGGTGCCTGGAGAGTGAAAGAGTGTTGAGGTCAAACCCAAGGGTGTGACAGGGGCTGATGAAGGAGGGGATGGGGATGTGCAGGGAAGATTCGGGCCAAATGGACTCATGGACAGCGAGGCCCAAGGAAGTTTGCAGGGCAAAGCTGAGAGTTAAATTGGGACTTAAAGACAAATGACTGTTTACTACATCTTTTATTTAATCCAATACCCAGTGAGCCTTATGTACAGAATAGCATTGAGACCTTGAAATGACATTTGGGGAAGTTTGGGTGTTTTTTTGATTGCTTATGGGGCTGTGGGCAAGGGTCGATGCCTTAACCTCGTGGGCACTGGATGTGCCCGGCATGGTGCTGACGTTCCAACCCATCCTCCAGTCGGTCAGACAGTGGTGGGAACGCCCCCCCAAGAACAGAACTTGATTATTGATATGTGATTAGCAATATTGCAGATCAGGCAGAATGTTGATTGGTAGCTGGGTGTCAGGGAGTGGGAAGAACTGTACTTACCACTTTGTGATGGGCTTTTGTCAGCCCAGAATCAACTTCCGATGTAGTTCAATCTTTCTTTTCTTTCAAACTGGGATGCATCTTCTGCCGACGAGACAGACTGTGTCACATTGACTGTGTTTAACTGCTGGTTATGTGGCTGTTCTTTATAGCAACACCAGCCTGCTTTTTTTTGGATATGGAAGGTTCCTGTACTTTATAATTGGGGCATACATACATTTCGAATGTTTGGGTTTCTTGATGTAATCTGACGAGGCGTTTCATTAATCTGTACCCAAGCACTTGCATTCCTTGGAGAAAGTTGTGGCGTTTGCTTAGATTGTACAGTGTGGTGATTATCTGATGCACACCTATAAAAGAGGTGAAACATTAAACTACATTCCTACCAGCTTTAAGCATTTGGCGTCCTTGCCTGAAGTCGGAGTCTAATGGTTGAGGTTTGGCCCTGTTTTTGAAACTGACCCAAGCTGGGATGATTCTCTGTCTTTGCTCATACTGGACAGGTCATTGACAAAAGCACTCTCCATTCATTACCAACAGACAAGGAAGTGCAAGCATGTCCTTGTGCTCCAAGCCTCATTTGCAATGTGGGCACAAGTATGAAAAAACAACCAGCAATGGACAGTGATTCCCTCTGTTTAAATATCCTGGGAGCTCTCTACTTGGATGAAAGGTTACCGTGCTGGAAAGGAGAATGTCGAAGATGCCAACCAGAAAGACACTTGTGTGACATTATTGCCCTTTGCTTCTCCACCCCCTCACACTCATCCTTGCCGCTTTCCAGCTCTATATTGCAAGGGGCAAAAAGAATGAATGCGATTCGGGCTGGTGGCGAGTGGAATACAGTTCTTCCAAGGTCCTCTTCTGCAGACAGGGCTGGCCGCGTTGTGTCGGGACCATGAGGTTAACACATTAACACACTCACAGTCCTTTACTGTGGGGAGGTGGAATGGGCAGTGCCCTTTATCACTATCTATTGAAAACGATAAGGCTGAATAAACCATTGTCTTTTCCAAACCACTTCAACTATTGATAAGAGTACCTGCAGGCTATGGGCTTAATAGACAAAATGCTGGAGTAACTCAGCGGGACAGGCAGCATCTCTGGAGAGAAGGAATGGGTCGAGACTCTTCAGACTGGTCTGGGGAAAGGGAAGCAGAGATGTATAGACAGTGATGTAATACAAATGAATGGACGATATGCAAAAAATGTAACGGTGATGAAGGAAACACAGTATTGTTAGCCATTTGCTAGGTGAGAACAGGAACCTGATGTGACTTGGGTGGGGGAGAGGGAGTACAGGGGTTACTTGAAGTTAGAGGGAGTTAGATGTGGCCCTTGTGGCTAAGGGGATCAGGGGGTATGGAGAGAAGGCAGGTACGGGATACTGAGTTGGATGATCAGCCATGATCATATTGAATGGCGGTGCAGGCTCGAAGGGCCGAATGGCCTACTCCTGCACCTATTTTCTATGTTTCTATGTAGAGAAATCAATATTTATACCACTGTGAACATAGCCTTGTCCAGACTACTGTGAAAGAGTGAAATTAAAAGCAGTTCATAAGCATCTGATCCTCTGCAATTTGTATAATTACTGCAATGGGTCTTTATTATACCGATATTTATCAGAGATGTTCGTTAATATAAAAGCCCTTCTCAATTTACCAGCGATGTTAGTTAATTCATTATAAAGGCCTTCCTCACAACAAATCACCTGAAAACACATTTGGATTCCTAACTTTGGAAGAGAAAGTAACCCAAGCAGGTGAAGAAATGTCAGCAATTAATGTCCCACTAACAGCGAATAGTCAGGACGTGCCAAGCATTAACCTTGCACACACCCCACGACAAGCCTTCAATCCCACAACTACAACAGTCAATTTGTGACACCAACGCCGTACAAACCCGCGGCATCTTGCAGGCGCGATGCACAATTTTTTTGACTAAGCAGCAGCTTGCGTTTTCATGCAGTGGAACCAGTTCAATCAAGCACCGAGCTATCCAAGTGTACACATTGCTATATTTATAATTGATCTTTGACTGTGTCACCCCAGCCACCTGCTAGTCCCGTTATAGCCAGCTGCTGGCTGCAGACGACCCATATTTGTATACAACCTCTGCCTGTTGATGAGGGCCTGTGGGACAAAAACACTGGTACCACTCAGCAGATTCCGGGCGACGTCTGCCCGACTGCACTGGATTCAACCGGTTCTCTTCTGATGAAAATCAAGTTGAAAACACCAGGCTATGCTGATCAGAAATAATTCTCTTTAAGTCATGAGACTCCAGGTAAACACTCTCCCCCCCTCCCCCTCCCCTCAAAGCTAAGGGGCCTTAACACACTGGTGAGGTCCACTTCCCTAATATCAGAGACATCCCCTTCAGCCACAAGTCTTGTAAGGGAATGCAAACCGAGGCTCAGAGGACAGATGTTTTTTCGTTTTTTATCTATATATAGATAGAACCTTTATGTTGTTATGTTGTTTAGAGTCATATGACAATAAAACCCTCTTGACAAGACTGCAGGAAGTGAGTGGCATTGAGACGGTTCCAGTACTAATTGAGTAACAAGTGGAGAGACGGACCTCACTATCTGATCAGATATACCCATGAGACTGAAACCACCCAAGGTATCTCTATTGTTGGGATCAAGGAACACTTCAAACTACTTCACCACAGTTGCCGATATATGTTACACTGTGGCCAGCAGACCACGAGATCTATCCCCAGAGTACGGTGAGATATTCAGTCATTAAATGTCATCCTCATCTCCATTACACAGCTACATCACTTCACCAGATAAAAGCTGTCCAGGGTCTAACCTCCCCAGAGGAGTATGGGTGAAGCTCAACAGACTTGGCACTGGAGTTGGGCGTTTCAACGCCAGCGTGTGGAGATGGGGCCCAGCCTGTGAATGTGGAACAGAACAGACAGACAACCATGTCATCTCTGGGTGCCCGCTCTACCACCCACCAAATGGAGCTGTGTCAGGGCCTGGCAGACATTGACGCCAACAGAGGCAGCAACCTGGCTGCTCAACACCCAGCTTGAGTTCTAACTATTCCTTTGGTTTATGTTTCATTCGCAAGAAGAAGAAGAGTAAATAAGCAAGACATTTAGAAATCTGTTTCTTTTATTTCATTCTATCCCCAAATGTAGGACGGAGAGGCCTGTGGCCAGTGATCTTTAAGACCAATCAGCTGTGGCACCACCCCACTCTGGAGCCTGGGTCGTTGGAGCAGCAGACCAGTCTTCAGCAGCAGGCTGGGCACTCCAGTCCTCTGTTGAGAGAAAGAAAAGCATGAGCAAATCTATCCATCGTGGAGAACGACAGTCTAGTGGCAACTTTTATTCCCAGCACAAGTCATTCATTTGGGCTCCGTTCAAATCATCTCGCTACTTAAATCACTGGAACGGTGTCTTTACTTGAGCCAACAGGTGGTGCTCAGCAGCAGTTGTTCGAGACCCTTTCTCTCGCAACCCCCGAGGCATTTTTCCGTACTATGCTAAATACTGAATATGATTGGGGCTTCCCTCACATTTAAGTGGCCAAAAATGTGAACAAACAAACCAAGACAAAAAAAAAACAAGCCAAATACTTTGAGAACAACAATGTTCCTGCAACTGATGCCCCCCCCCCCCCCTCAATCCAGACACAATTACGAGAGCTCAGTTGAAATTCCTTGCAGCCACAAATGGCATTGTAAATTGAATGTGAATTGAATAACCTGCCTACAACGAAGGTTTACTGAAAACAGACCATAGCTGAGGGAGTGGTGTCTGTTATTGCCGATGATGGCAGATGAAGGTTAATAGAGTGCTGGATTAATTCTGCAGGTCAGGATCGCTGGAGAACATGGATAGGAGACATCAGAACTCTATGGTGCATTCGAGAAACGGGAGGGGTGTCATGAGCAGCCCAGGGGTGTATCGTCACTTCATTATCACAAGACCGTTGCAAGTTTCCAAATGCATCCATGTGCGCGCACACACACACACACTCTCTCTCTCCTGGCCCAAGCCAATCGTTCCATACACACTGCTCAGCCTAGAACTCACTTGTAGGTGCCTCAGGGGTGAATGTCGCAGGCTTGGCGTAGGGGTTGACTGCTGCCTCCAGCGTCTCCGCCATGTTTTTGCCAGTTGCAGCAGCAGCAAACTGCTGGATGGGCACGGAGGGGACCTGCACGCCCTCAGACCAGTCTGTCACTTCAGGCTGAACAAACTCGGCCACAGGAGCAGTCCATTCTCCCTGGTATTCCTCCTTGCCAGCGGCCTTCTCTGCGGCAGCCTGTTCCTCCTTCTCGATCTGTAACACACAGCAGAGGACAAGCACGTGTTAACCAATGGGTCAGATACTCTGTTGTCCCACAGCAAGATTACAGCCCCTTGGAAGGATAGCACTCTGGCACCCAGCTGACAAGTCAGACAAATGAGGCAACAGTGGGATGTATCAGCAAAGGGCACATCCAGATTCGCCAACTTTATTTCTACAGGTCGACTGGGTATTGAGCAGATAAACTACCAACAGCCAGATAAGCAGCGCTGCCTTTTGGATCAAATTACACACGCCACCAAGAACAGCAGCATCGTTACAGAAAATGGGGCAAGGAATTAACCCATGTAATATTTACTCAAACCAGACTCTGATGCCTATTCCAAAGTTTATGGATGATCATAGGTCCAACAATACAAATGTACACTTACAATGTTTAGTTTTGATTTCAAAAGGGGGCAAAAGCCAAACGGAAGGATTGAGGAACAACAAACATGAGCATGCTGTGAGAAATCCAAGTACTTTCCCCTTTATTCGTCAAGTCTTGGCCATCACCAGCATGGGCATGGATTTGTAGCTCATCTCTAACTGCCCTTGAGAAGGACATGGTGATCTGTTTCTTGAACTGCTAGGTAGGTGCTATTGGGGAGGGAGCTCAAGGACCCACTCAGCAACTGAAGAGGAACAGGGATTTAGGCGTCAGGTGGTGACATTTCCATGTACCTGCTCTCCTTGTCTTTCTTGGTGGCGAAAGTCATGGGAGATGCTGTGGGAGCAGCCTAGCCAAGCAACTGCAAGGCATTTTGTGGACGGCACATTACAACTGCAGTGCACTCACAGAGAGAGTACAGAGGAGATTTACTAGAATGTTGCCTGGGTTTCAGCAACTAAGTTAAAGAGAAAGGTTGAACAAGTTGAGGTCTTTATTCTTTGGAGCGCAGAAGGTTAAGGGGGGACTTGATAGAGGTCTTTAAAATGATGAGAGGGATAGACAGAGTTGACGTGGACAAGCTTTTCCCATTGAGAGTAGGGAAGTTTCAAACAAGAGGATATGACTTGAGAATTAAGGGACAGAAGTTTAGGGGTAACATGAGGGGGAACTTCTTTATTCAGAGAGTGGTAGCTGTGTGGAATGAGCTTCCAGTGGAAGTGGTGGAGGCAGGTTCGATTTTATCATTTAAAAATAAATTGGATGGGTATATAGACGGGAAAGGAATGGAGGGTTATGGTCTGAGTGCAGGTAGATGAGACTAGGGGAGAATAAGTGTTCGGCGCGGACTAGAAGGGCCGAGATGGCCTGCTTCCGTGCTGTGATTGTTATATGGTTATAGTAGTGGACGCAATGAACATTCTGGGTGCTGGATATCATAGACAAGAGGAAACATTACTGCACCGTAAATGGCCAGAAACAACCTCATTTGTGGGGATTTCTCACTGGTCAAAAATGAATCTCCTTGCTGACACTGGACGAGCAGACGTTCCCAAGTGGCTGATGTTCTGTGCTTGTGTCGCTGAATTAGACAGGTCTGACAAAAACTCTACACCGCTGGCCAAGTCTGAACGAGGTGGCAATCCCTGCCATTTATTTGAATTGAACACCCAAAAACAGAAAGTCGAACCAAATACATCAAACTCACCTCGTCGGGATCTCTGTAGAAGTACAGATCGGGCATCACCTCCCATGGATGTTCGCGGCTGATGGTACCACGCATCCGCAGCACCTCGCGGGCCAGCATCCACCACATCAACCCAATGGAGTGCGCACCCTAGTGTTCAAGACACCTGTTACAAAACAGTTTCTCACCACCATTGTCCTCTCTCGTACAGTTGCATCAAAACCACAAACCCAGCTACATAGGTTTCATTCATGCACAGTAACGAACAAAAAGACATGCAGAGAATAAGTGGGCTTTTGCAATGTGGTTACAACCTGAACCATGTCAATTTACCTTCACTGTCACGTTACACAAGGGCAGAACAACTCCAGGGATCATTACTCTGCACCCACTCACTTGGTGTTGAGAACTTAGTGATAGTTATTAAGGCTGTGTCATTTTTCATGATCAGGGATCCTTACTCTAGTAACCACCCACCTGGACCAAGATGGAGGTCACTGTAATACACCTGGAAATCTGCATTATATGGACCTGGGTCACATCAGAACATCCCAAAGTCCCTATTGTCACGTATAACACCCCAATCTTTGGGTAAATTCTGTAAATTATTATCCACCACTATAATTTAAAGAGTATTTAAAACATTCCACACCGCTATAGACAAGGTCTTTATTCTATCATTCCTGAGCAGCTCAAGGTCTCTCAGCCAATTGCCTAATGTAAACCCCCACACAGTAGACGACATTGGTGATGTAGCAGGCATTGCTACAAAGCTTCACTGGGTGAGCCACATAGACTCAAGCAATGTTAAAGGCGCCTGCATGATTATGTAGCACATTTCCTACACCCAGAGTTCATCGGCCACATTGGCCTCAGCTCCAGGTTCTAACAATGTGCAAATCTGCCCCCAAAACCAGAGACGACCCAAACTGTGACCCTCTCTCTAAAACCAAGTCCTGAGGCTATGAAACTATTCGGTGACAATGCAGCACAACCTCCCGAACATCTGCATGCAGAACATCTGTCAGCTCCTCACATCAGAATTCCATGAACTTGCTGAGTTCAATGATATTGTTTTTCCTAGTACGTTCATGCTCAATCGATTACAGTGCTGCCAATGGCCAATAAATTAACCGTGGTGCAAATGCTAACATTGCATTTGAAAATGGATGCTACATTGACACAGAACACATCCATTTTCCTCACCAGTGCTTGTCTGATAGGATTTATCTTATATTATTATTCCAGCTAGGATTGCTGAAATGTCTCAGCTGATCTGGCTACTCAAAAGCGAGAGGGGGAGTGTTTATAATCTTGGCCAGCACTAGTCAGAGACAAGGTACACAAAAGTGCTGGAGAAACTCAGCGGGTGCAGCAGCATCTATGGAGCGAAGGACCACTGCGACATCTTTAAACACCTAGTCAGAGACAACATTGCCAGAAGGATCATGTGATAGTAGAATTAGGCCATTCAGCCCATCAAGTCTACTCCGCCATTCAATCATGGCTGATCTATCTCTCCATCCTAACCCTATTCTCCTGCCTTCTCCCTAAAACCCCGACACCCGTACTAATCAAGATGGGGATTCACTGCGTTATCCCAAGGAGCAAGTTTCCAACTATGTAAAAACTCCAAAGGCGAAGACATTGCAATGAAAGACTGTACCTTGTTGTTGCATGGAATAGCAATATCCACATATCGGAGGGGCGAGTCGGTGTTGCACATGGCAATAGTGGGGATGTTGACATAGGATGCTTCGGTCAAGGGCTGGTGGTCCTGGCGAGGATCCGTTACAACCAACAAGCGGGGCTCCCTGAAAGCAGCCTGGATCTGATTAGTGAATGTACCTGGGGTGAACCGTCCAGCAATCGGGGTGGCACCACTGGAAGAAGCAAACTTCAGGACAGCGCGCTGAGGACAGAACGGCAGTCGTTAAACAATTATATAACATCTCTGTGTAGGAAAGAACTGCAGATGGTGGTTTAAATCAAAGGTGGACACAAAATGCTGGAGTTACTCAGTGGGACAGGCAGCATCTCTGGAGAGAAGGAATGGGTGATGTCACCCATTCATTCTCTACAGATGCTGCCTGTCCCCCTGAGTTACTCCAGCATTTTGTATCCATGTATAACATCTCTCTACACTGCTGAGCCCTCATTTACAATTATCTACTGTAAGGCACCTTAAAGTACCATGATGATGATATTGCAAGAGCTGCACCTCTCAGCTCCAGTGATGCTTGGTCAATCCTGATCCTGAGGAGTTTGCACATTCTCACTGTGTCCGAATGGGTTTTCTCCGGGTGCTCCTGTTTCCTCCCACATCCGAAAGATGTGTCGGTTTGTGGATGAAAATGATCCGCTGCAAAATTGCCCCTAGAGTGTAGTGTGTAGATGGGGTAACGTAGAACTAGTGTGAACGGGTGAACATGGACTCAGTGGGCAGAATGGTCTGTTTTCATGCTGTATGTCTAGATTGATTAGTAGGACTGGATGTTACAATCCCTATGATTTCACTACAATTGACATTCTAAACTAAACCCAATATACCATTCTTTAAATCTCCATAAACTTCAATCATGCAATTCCCGCTCAGTACGAATCACCATTGAATCCACTGCAACTATTAGCTTTCAAATATTTTCATACTTAATACAGAATACTACTGATGATAAACATAAAATGCTGGAGTAACTCAGCGGAACAGGCAGCATCTCTGGAGAGAAGGAAAGGGTGACATTTCGGGTCGGGACCCTTCTTCACACGCTGATACTGCTGTGTCATCACCATCTAAATGTGGATCGGGTACAAAAACATAAAATTGTGGCGAGGACTACTATCAAACTCCACTCAGCGGGCCACACAGACCCTCGTGGTGTCAGCGAAATCCTGCCGGATTATTGTAGCACATTTCCGACACTTGAGAGTCCACTGGCCATACAATGGCGTTACTTCCCAAGTTTTAATAATGTGCAGTTTTAGACATCACGGGCACAAAATCAGCTGACAGAACATATGTAGAAAGCAGAGCACGGCACATCCACATACCTGGCCAAATGGTCTGGAGGAGATGACACAAACGTCAGCTGGATTCTCAATGGAGACAATGGCACGGGCAGCTAAAAGCAGCTTCTCCCAGGTTCTCTTCAGATTAATGATGTAGATACCTGTTCAAAACGTAACAAAGCGGAACCAATTCTTGACACGGTACAAATCCACCAAAAGCGGGCATCCGACAGTATGATTCTCTGTCCCCCTCGCTAACTCTAACCAGCCAGATTTCTGTTGTGACATCCTGGGCAATAGTTTACTGTCCCTCCATCCACTCCAGCACCAGGTCCCAAAGCTCCATTGCCACTCATCTCACACGTGCGTGTTTTCCCTGACCGAATTTGGAAAGAGAAGGTTCTTCATCAATAGATGACAGCTTAAGATCTATGAACAGAATGCTAGAAGCACTCAGCAAATCAGACTTCATGTTTGATTTGAGGATTTCCAACATTTCTATCCTTATTTCAGATATCCAGTATCTGGATTATTTTGCCTTTGGAAAGTGTAAACATAGTGTGTGATATCCCCCCACCAACTCCATGAACTACACCGTCCATGAAGGCTGCACACGGTTATGATGTTCTCATTGTTCTGGAATACACTCCCTGAAGGGGAGGTGGTTGCAGATACTCGACTAACTCTCCAAACGGAGATGATGTATTTACTCGTGATGTTTGAGCAGCTCAGTAAAGCTCTGGGAACGCAATGACACAATGGGCCAAGATGCTAGGAAACCCTTGAGACAGGATTTATGATCGTCTGGCAGTCTCAACACCAATTGGAAATACAGTACACACAAAACGCTGCAAACTATTACCAGATAAAATCCGAAAAGCCACACAAAAAGAGATTGATTTGTCACATGGTCACACAATGTTAAGGTGTTTAAGAGAGGGATTGGAGAATCAATGAAAGTTTAAGTCCATCTCCCACAAGGAGTGTTAAAGATGGACATCAGCCAATGGAGCAGTGTGATGGGAATACAAAGCACTCAGGATGATATGCATTTTTTAAATGGAAATTTGTCTTGTAGATTACACCGTGGAATTCTGGTGGTCAAACAGCCTTGCACACGAGTTGAAAAATTGCTCTTGAGATTGAGTCGTGAAATGATCCATTCATCTGAACATAGCATTTCAGAGTGCACACACTTTGGGGATAAGATGGAGTAAAGAATTATTCAACAATGTAAATCATCTTATCCATATTCCAATCACACCACGATGGTTTAAAGCTAAATATGCCATCTCTTCACAACTCAAATCCACTTGTCAGCAGAACCTCTACAAGCAGCAACAAGTGCCGTACTTCACTTCTAGAGTCTCTGTGGCAGGAAGTACTATCAAACCCCACTCATCAAGTCGTGGACTCTTGTGGTGTTAGCGAAATACCTGCCAATTTTACTGTAGCACATTTCCGACACTCAAGAGTTCACTGGCCAGCAACTGACCGTAGCACTGAGCTTTAAGAATGTGCAGGAGGGGGGGGAAAAATCATTGAAAATTTTACAGTCTGAACATTAAGAAGATACTTAGGAACACTACAAAAATGAAACACAGACACCGTCCCAAAACGTAACTGGGTTTCAGTACTAGTTATGTGAATATGAGAATCTCTGCTGCTTTCTTTTTTATGCTATCTGTACTGAGTAAATTGACACAACCCTGCCATGATTCAGCTCCCTCTTTTGACTGATAGTCTGATGCCTACCATCGCTCTTTCTTTTGTAGACGTATTGCTCCATCTGGAAGTCCAGGTTGGTACTACCCAGGTGAGTAGAGGCTGCAAGGAATTTGAGGACATCCTCCTCCTTCATCTGCAGGACATCGAGACCTCCGGACATTGTGTATGTTTCCCTTTAAAAGCTACGACGGGTAACCTGAGGGACGGGAGGCGTGAAATAAAGACCAGGAAGCTGAAATGTACAACACTCAGGAGTACCGAGCAGAAACACAGAGATCAGAATTTTGTTTACAAACCATGCCACCAGGAGAGGTAGATTTTTCTGTTACCATTAAAATTAGCTGAAATGCCTTTTCTGTTAAAATTAACGGAATGTCATGTGGTTGACATATTCTGTTCAGAGCAGATACCTTGCAGGTTGAAAACCCAGGCTACAAAATTGTACCGTAACCCAGGTCTCCAAATAAGTCACCTAGTTCAGCTAGTAAAGGTGCTGTCTTGCAATGCTAGAAACCAGGATCCAATCCCGATATCAAGTGGAGTTAGCGCCCTCTCCCTGTGATGTGTTCCCTCCTACATACCAAGGACATCTGGATTGGAAGATTGTCTGAAGAAGGGTTTCGGCCCGAAACGTCGCCTATTTCCTTCGCTCCATAGATGCTGCTGCACCCGCTGAGTTTCCCCAGCAATTTTGTGTACCTTGGATTGGAAGATTAATTGATCGCTGCAAATTGTGCTGGTAGAATCACGAGATTTGACATGGGCATGGCATAAATCTGTCAGTGAAAACTAGATTACAATAGACACAAATAGACAATATGTGCAGGAGTAGGCCATTTGGCCATTCAATGTGATCATCCCCAATCAGTACCCCATTCCTGCCTTCTCCCCACATACCCTGACTCCGCTGTGAGAAAATTGTTTCCTCGTCTCCGTTCTAAATGGCTTACTCCTTATTCTTAAACTGTGGCCCCTGGTTCTGGACTCCCCAACAGTGCTGGGGTAACTCAGTGGGTTAGGCAGCATCTCTGGGAAGCATGGATAGGGAGTGTTATGGGTCAGGATCCTTCTTTGGACCCATTTCCAAATACTTATGTATAGTTCCTTATGTATGCACAATCTGCTCGTAACTGTCACATTGGTCTCACCCAAGTGTGTCCTTTTATTCTAGCATCCCTCTCTAAATCAGGACAGCTGTTTTTATTTATGGCTGCCCCTCTTGTCGTTTTAGCTTATCTAATAGCACCCATCACTCAGAACTAACCAGCTACGGTTATTACACCAATCCTGTGGCATTCCTAGCCCGATGAACATTAATGAATGTTCGATGCATAAGGGCGAGTTGTGAGCGGGCGACAATCGCCAGAGCCAAGTCAGACACAAAATGCTGGAGTAACTCAGGCAGCATCTCTGGAGAGAAGGAATGGGTGACGTTTTGGGTCGAGACCCTTCTTCAGACTCAGTTGCCAGTTTAGGTTATTATTACTGACACGTGTACCGAGATACAGTGAAAAGCTCCTGTTGCACGTTAACCAGACAGCCTGGAGAAGGGTCTCGACCCGAAATTTCACCCATTCCCCGTCCCCTCCAGAGATGCCGCCTGTCCCGCTCAGTTGCTCCATGAATCATTGTGAGCTTTATCTTCAGCAGAAAGACAATTGTTGATTATAATCTTCGAGCCAGCGCCGTCCTCGGAATCGGGGGGCCAGAAGCAGAGGCCTCCATTCCGGGAGCCGAATGGCATAGCAAAAGGATTTGAGTAGGTTCTACTGCAGTTGTACAGGGTCTTGGTGAGACCACACCTGGAGTATTGCGTACAGTTTTGGTCTCCTAATCTGAGGAAGGACATTCTTGCCATAGAGGGAGTACAGAGAAGGTTCACCAGACTGATTCCTGGGATGTCAGGACTTTAATATGAAGAAAGACTGGATAGACTCGGCTTGTACTCGCTAGAATTTAGAAGATTGAGGGGGGATCTTATAGAAACTTACAAAATTCTTAAGGGGTTAGACAGGCTAGATGCAGGAAGATTATTCCCGATGTTGGGGAAGTCCAGGACAAGGGGTCACAGTTTAAGGATAAGAGGGAAATCTTTTAGGACCGAGATGAGAAAAACATTTTTCACACAGAGAGTGGTGAATCTGTGGAATTCTCTGCCACAGAAGGTAGTTGAGGCCACAGTTCATTGGCGATATTTAAGAGGGAGTTAGATGTGGCCCTTGTGGCTAAAGGGATCAGGGGGTTATGGAGAGAAGGCAGGGATGGGATACTGAGTTGGATGATCAGCCATGATCATATTGAATGGCGGTGCAGGCTCGAAGGGCCGAATGGCCTACTCCTGCACCTATTTTCTATGTTTCTATGAGCTGAGCCGCGCCAGCTTGGCGGCCGCCGCCATCACTGCCAGCCCAGGCCTGCGGCCTACCCCGTGTACTCCGCCTCAGCTCCGCTCGCACCCGCCCTCCGTTTAGATCGTTCACATTGGGACAAGCGGTCATGATCTCGGCTTTAGCCGCCGCCCCCGTGGGTTATTTAATCCCACTTTAACGACGATATGAATGAATCGCGGGCCCGGCGCCGGGACTCACGTGAACAACGCCGTGTGGAAGTATGGCGTGAAAGAGGCCGCGCACAGGAAGTGACGCGTTTATATAGGCGAGGGGAGGGGGGGGTCGGCCACTTCCGGCTCTTCACGTCCGGGTGGTTGCCAGAGCAACGCGGCCTAGCGAGGCGGCGGCAGAGGGCAGCCCTGCACCACTACACCAGCCCTGCACCACTACACCAGCCCTGCACCACTACACCAGCCCTGCACCACCGCACCAGCCCTGCACCACTACACCCAGCCCTGCACCACCGCACCAGCCCTGCACCACCGCACCAGCCCTGGACCACTACACCAGCCCTGCACCACTACACCAGCCCTGCACCACTACACCAGCCCTGCACCACCACACCAGCCCTGCACCACTACACCAGCCCTGCACCACCACACCAGCCCTGCACCACCGCACCAGCCCTGGACCACTACACCAGCCCTGCACCACCGCACCAGCCCTGCACCACTACACCAGCCCTGCACCACCACACCAGCCCTGCACCACCGCACCAGCCCTGGACCACTACACCAGCCCTGCACCACTACACCAGCCCTGCACCACCACACCAGCCCTGCACCACCACACCAGCCCTGCACCACTACACCAGCCCTGCACCACTACACCAGCCCTGCACCACTACACCACCACACCAGCCCTGCACCACTACACCACTACACCAGCCCTGCACCACTACACCAGCCCTGCACCACTACACCAGCCCTGCACCACTACACCAGCCCTGTACCACCACACCAGCCCTGCACCACTACACCACTACACCAGCCCTGCACCACTACACCAGCCCTGCACCACTACACCACTACACCAGCCCTGCACCACTACACCAGCCCTGCACCACTACACCAGCCCTGCGCCACTACACCAGCCCTGCACCACTACACCAGCCCTGCACCACCACACCACTACACCAGCCCTGCACCACTACACCACCACACCAGCCCTGCACCACTACACCACTACACCAGCCCTGCACCACTACACCAGCCCTGCGCCACTACACCAGCCCTGCACCACTACACCACCACACCAGCCCTGCACCACTACACCACTACACCAGCCCTGCACCACTACACCAGCCCTGCACCACTACACCAGCCCTGCACCACTACACCAGCCCTGTACCACCACACCAGCCCTGCACCACTACACCACTACACCAGCCCTGCACCACTACACCAGCCCTGCGCCACTACACCAGCCCTGTACCACCACACCAGCCCTGCACCACTACACCACTACACCAGCCCTGCACCACTACACCAGCCCTGCACCACTACACCAGCCCTGCACCACTACACCAGCCCTGCACCACTACACCAGCCCTGCACCACTACACCACTACACCAGCCCTGCACCACTACACCAGCCCTGCACCACTACACCAGCCCCAGCTCCCTCTTCCACACTCACCACCGCTCTCATGTCCTCCTACCGCTTACATCAATCAATCAATCAACCTTTATTTGTCAGCTTGCAAAGCAACAGTTGTACAGTGCAAAATGAGAAGACGTTTCCCAGGGAATACCGGAGCATCGCACATGAAACTTAAAACATTTCACACATAATAACAGTAAAAACAATCCAGTCCCCGATGAAACAGTATAAATAGTTAAAAGCAGGTAAAACAGCAACATTAAAATACAGTAAAAACAGTCATTAAAATGTCCAGGGCAGCTGATTTGAGTGGCCAGTGCCAGAGTTATTAAAATGTCAGTGCAAAGCAGCAGAATCAGGTGACTGTGAGTACAGAGTGACTGTTTAGCAGTTCAATTCACTTGTAAAAAGAAGTACAAAAGTTGCAATAAGGTACTTGCACCTTATTTTTATTTTATCTACACTTTCTCTGCAGGTTTAACACAGTATTCTGCACAATTATTATGTTCTATTTTGCACTCCCCCCCCCCCCCCCTGGTGTGCTAATATGGTCATGTTTTGGCGGATGTAAAGACGGCAACCAGGTTTTGTCAACTTATTTATTCAGAAAGTAACTCCTTGGCTTAGTTACAGGTCTTCGCAAACACGTCTGACTAAAACACAAACACGTCTGTGGTCAACAACGCACAACCAAAGATTATAGAGCTAATTGTGGCGCGAAAACAGCAGGCCCTCCCGAGTCACATGACCGCGGCTTCCGAACGCCGGGTTCGATACCTGCGTGCGCCAGCAGGCGCCGCTGCAATGCCATAAATGAAAGGAGCAGAATTAGGCCCATTCGGCCCATCAAGTCAACTCCGCCATTCAATCATGGTTGATCTATCTCTCCCTCCTAACCCCATTCTCCTGCTTTCTCCCCATAACCCGAAGGGCCTACTCCTGCACCATTCGGCTCGAAGGGCCGAATGGCCTACTCCTGCACCTATTTTCTATGTTTCTATGTTCTAACCCCTGACACCCGTACTAATCAATAACGTTACCCTTGCTAATGAGTTACTCCAATATTTTGTGTCTTCGTAGTCAACAGAGTCAAGAGTGTTTTATTGTCATATGTTCCAAACAATTAAATTCTAGCTTGCAGCAGCATAACAAATATGTAAGCATAATACTTTATAAACCCCCATTATAAACAACAATAGAGATCAGAATATAAAAAAACAAACAAAAAATTAAATAAACAATAATACTCCAACTAAACAATAATAGTGCAATAAACAATAGAGATCATAATTATTATAAATTAATAATTCGGTATGATTTGCCAGGTAACATGGAAAACAAAAGTGTTTCATTGACTGGAGATGGGTCTGGACCCAAAACGACATTTGTTCCTTTTCTCCAGAGATGCTGCCCTACCCACTGAGTTACTCCAGTATTTATTGTGTTTACATTCGGTGTAAAGCAGCATTTGCAGTTCCTTCCTACACAAAGTGTTTCATTGCCTCTTGGTGCACCTAACAATAATAAACCAATACCACTGCAGCATAATATCAGGACATAGCATTGGAAGAAAAAATGCACATTACAACTCAGCCGATCAGGCAACATTTGCAGGGAGTGAAACCAAATCGAAGCACTCTCTCTTGATTGGAGACGTAAGGAACTGCAGATGTTGGAATCTTGTGTAAAATGCAAAGGGAACTCAGCACGTCAGATAGCATCTATGGAGTGAATGCACAGGGTTGAATCTGAAGAATGATACCAATCCCAAATATTGCCTATCCATTCTTTCCACAGATGCTGCCTGACCCACTGAATTTCTCCAGTATTTTGCAGTTTGCTCCTTTTTGTAGATTCAATTGTCCCTAGACGCAACCATTTTTTGAGGGGCTGTTGCAATTTCTCCAGACCATCACATCCTTTTACCAATAACGTGACTAAGTTACCTCTTTAAATTGTATTCTGAAATGAATGTATCAGCTTCAAGTCTTTTCATTTGAGCTATTTTTATTTATGGCAGTAGAAGGCTATTCTTACCACCTCATAACATCCAGCTCTCAAAGTACTTCTCAGAACTAAAATGTTTAGATTATGATGAATTTAAACCGTGCAAACTGTCATCATAGTCCAATCCTTTTAATTCTGAAAAAGGGTTCTTCACAGAAAAGCCAGTCCTTGCAACACTCGTATAGATGAGCAATTGTTTAAAAAAATCCTGAGATGGATATTTTTAGACAAGCCAGGGCGGCCTTATAAATAAAAACAGTTCTGATGAGGGAACTTCAACCCAATTCATTAATTCTACTTTTCTTTCCACAACTGTTGCTGACCTGCTGAAGTGTTTCCAGCATTTTTTAAACTTTCATTTCAGATATCTAGATTTTTTTAAATGTATGCAGTCGTACTTATTTTAACTTTTCTGTGAATTTGAGCAATCGGGTGTTTTCCGAGGAAGGTCTCACAGTATTGTGAGTACAGAATAATGAAAGGCTTGGATAGAGTAGATGTGGAGACAGATGTTTCCACTAGTGGGAGAGTCCAGGACTGGAGGTCATAGCCTCAGAATTAAAGGACGTTCCTTTTGTAAGAAAACGAGGAGGAATTTCCTTAGTCAGAGGGTGGTGAATCTGCAGAATTCTTTGCCACAGAAGGCTGTGGAGGCCAAGTCAATGGATATTTTTAAGGCCAAGATTGATATATTCTTGATTAGTACGGGTGTCAAGGGTTATGGGGAGAAGGCAGGAGAATGGGGTCAGGATGGAGAGATAGATCAGTCATGATTGAATTGTGGAGAAGACTTGATGGGCCGAATGGCCTAATTCTGTACCTATCACATGATCTTATTTGGAGCAAAGAATTTCACTCCATAGTTTATTGCAACATCCATCAGCTGTAAACAATCTGTTAAACAACCTGATGTTCCCAAGGCTATGTGTAGGGGGCAATGATTATCTTCTTTCATATACTAGATTATTTAATCAAGTGAATGCCTCTTTGTATTTATTACTTTGAAAGTTAATTGAATTACTGAAAAGAATGTAGCAATTTCAGTCCCAGAGATTTCATTTGACCTGTATGTCTTCCTTGTACCTTGGCTGGATTCCAATAATTATTCAACAGACTAAGGACGAAATAGCAGGAGCTTCAAACAAAGTGGTTTTATGAAAGGGACATCACGTTCGATAAATTTGCTCGAGTTCTTTGAGTATGTAACAGGGTGAACAAAGGGGAATCAGTAGTATATTTAGATTCCAAAACGACTTTTAATAGTGTGCTGAAGGGCCTGTTTCCATGCTGTATCTTGCAATTCAATCAACCATTTGCAATTCATTATTTTTTAATTAAAACAGAACTCGCTGCCATTAGTAAGGTATTTTATTATTATTACAGTACTACATTACAGTAACTCAATACCATTTCAAAATAATTTTGTTGAATGAGAAGCACTTTGGGGTTCATTAAATTTGTGAAAATAGCTTTGTGCGGGTAACCCTCGTGTTACGGAGGGCTGGAGGGAAGGGTTGCATTGATAAAAAACAGTCCATAACTATATTTTCTGTACCATAATGAGAAATTAGATGAGAAAAACATTTTTCACACAGAGAGTGGTGAATCTCTGGAACTCTCTGCCACAGAAGGTAGTTGAGGCCAGTTCATTGGCTATATTTAAGAGGGAGTTAGATGTGGCCCTTGTGGCTAAAGGGATCAGGGGGTATGGAGAGAAGGCAGGTACAGGATACTGAGTTGGATGATCAGCCATGATCATATTGAATGGCGGTGCAGGCTCGAACTGAAGCCTGCATATGCACTTTAAGTTTATTAGGTTTTTAGAATGAGCAATTAAACATATGTGTTGAATCCAACTCTTCTCTTCAAATACTCTATCCCCTAATTTGCACAGCAGTCGCTGAATTGTGCAAGAATGTTGCATTTCTAAATGCTTCTTTTACAAACCTCTGACCCCACCCGTACTATATGTCTGATAATCTAATTCACCAGCCGCGCTTGTGACACGCATCAGCTGATCTTGAATGCCTGCCAGTGGGAGTCCTACTTCAAAGCACAAAACTGAAAAGGTTGCTCAAACCCTTAACAGGCTGTTCGTTGAATTACCGTCCTGTTATTCTGCTTTTCAGCCATCTCCAGGAAACTGTGTTTCGAAATACCTGTTCTCTACCCCCCCCCCCCATTGCAACAACCACAGTACATGAAGTTCAGCAAATAGTACAAGATACATTCCATTTGCTTATGTTCTTTTGAAACCTCACCCACGGGACCAGCTATCCTAAACTCATGTTTTGCATCTTTAATTTCATAGAGGTGAAGGGAAATGTATTTATGGCTGCGGACCTCACTGGCAATACTGGTATATATTATATATATTCATAATTTCCCTGGAACTAAGGAGGCAGCTTAAAGTCAACAACATTGCGGTAAATCAAGTGGATCAATGACAGTCAACATATCTTAGCTCAACAGAACCTCGTGGGCCAACAAGATAATCACTCTTAGAGTTGTCACGGCTTGGACACGTCAGGCTGAAGGGCATGTTTCCCTGCTCTATGAGTCAATGACTCCATGACATTCACATTGCAGTGTTGTTGGAATCAAGTATAAACCATGGGTCAAATGGAGTCACACCAGTCTCGCAGTCAGCAGTTCATGAATTCAAAACCCACTCCAGAGTTTAACGCAGACTTTATGCAGAATGCACAGTGCCCTCCATAATGTTTGGGACAAAGACCCGTCATGTATTTATTTGCCTCTGTACTCCACAATTTGAGATTTGTAATAGAAAAAAAATCACATGTGGTTAAAGTGCACATTGTCAGATTTTAATAAAGGCCATTTTTATACATTTTTATTTCACCATGTAGAAATTACAGCAGTGTTTATACATAGTCCCCCCATTTCAGGGCACCATAATGTTTGGGACACAGCAATGTCATGTAAATTAAAGTAGTCATGTTTAGTATTTTGTTGCATATCCTTTGCATGCAATGACTGCTTGAAGTCTGTGATTCATGGACCTCACCCAGTTGCTGGGTGTCTTCTCTGGTGATGCTCTGCCAGGCCTGCATTGCAGCCATCTTTAGCTTATGCTTGTTTTGGGGGCTAGTCCCCTTCAGTTTTCTCTTCAGCATATAAAAGGCATGCTCAATTGGGTTCAGATCGGGTCATTGACATGGCCACTCAAGAATTGACCATTTTTTAGCTTTGAAAAACTCCTTTGTTGCTTTAGCGGTATGTTTGGGATCATTGTCTTGCTGTGGAATGAACTGCCGGCCAATGAGTTTTGAGGCATTTGTTTGAACTTGAGCAGATAGGATGTGTCTATACACTTCAGAATTCATTATGCTACTACCATCAGCAGTTGTATCATCAATGAAGATAAGTGAGCCAGTACCTTCAGCAGCCATACATGCCCAGGCCATAACACCCCCACCACTGTGTTTCACAGATGAGGTGGTATGCTTTGGATCTTGGGCAGTTCATTCTCTCCTCCATACTTTGCTCTTGCCATCACTCTGATATAAGTTAATCTTCATCTCATCTGTCCACAACACCTTTTTCCAGAACTGTGGTTGCTCTTATAAGTACTTCTTGGCAAACTGTAACCTGGCCATCCTATTATTTGCAGCCAACCATTGGTTTGCATCTTGCAGTGTAGCCTCTGTATAAAAGGGATGAATCTATTCACAGTTGTAACAGCTTAGTTCTGCAGTCATCATTGTGAATATTGTTTACATTTTGCAATTGGAGACCAGCACTGTCTGTGCTCCATATAAATATGCTCAAATTGGCTGTAAATTTCTCGTCGCTTCTGCGTGGAAAATCTGCCGAAATAACTAGATACAGATGTGTCTACAGCTGTTGTGATTTACATTTGTTGCTGTGATTTTTTTTCCATTCCATCTTTGCCTCACCCATTTATTTCTTCATTTCTGTTCGACATCGCCTCCTCCTTGGAATATTTATAGCAGTAGTTTGTTTGCTTTAGGCAATCCTTCAATTTTCTGCATTATCTTCCGTGACTTGGGTTGGATTTCTCAATGTAATGCTATTCATGTGACATTCTATGCCTAAAGGCTGGTACATCAGTCTTTTTTCCCTTATAATCTCACAGGCAGCAGAGGGAGAATGTTCACTTCATTACCTAGCTTTAGACACAGATTTAGGGTTTAACAAGCCTCTGCACTAACTAAAAAAATAGAATCATTAAAATCTGATCCACATAATCTCCATTTAGAAACATCTGTTTCTGTATCTATTTATTTCTCCAGGTCTAACTGCAGATGTTTGACATTCAAAAGACTAATTACGAATTAAAAAACAAGTTGTTTTCTAAATTTTTCTACCAGGTCTTCTCTAATCCAGTACACAAAGAGGGTTGTGTTGTTAAGGATAGTCCTGGCCTCATTGCCACATAATGTTTCATTCCATTACACCTTACTGCACTATCTGTCCTTTGTAGAAATGTCTCTGCAGTAAAACATCTTTGACCACTAGTCCACCAGGTGGAGGCCAGTGCAGAAAGGCCTCGTGAGGGAAGATGCTGGAGAAACTATCAGTCTGAAGAAGAGTCCCGACCTGAAACATCACCTATCCATATTCTCCAGAGATGCTGCCTAACCTGCTGAGTTACTCCAGCACTTGTGCCTTTCTATGAATGGAGCATATTCTCCAGAAATCTGGTGCCTGGCATGTGAGTGACATTGTGTGCCCATCACAGCTGGCTGTGTGCAACTTCCACTTTGAAATGTTGTCCTGAGAAAGGGTGTTGACGTTGGTTAGTTTCAGTGAATTCTGCAAAGGCAGCGAAAAAATAGAAGGCATTTTTCCTGTGCTGTGGGAGTGCCTTCAACCTATAAAACCGCAATGATTCAAGAAGGCAGCTCGCTAATCTGCTCAGGAAATGTGTAATAAATGGCTCAGACTGCAGTCCACATTTTATGAGTCAATAACAACTTGTTTTGATGAAGTCTATACAGGGATAGTTATTGGCCAGAATACAAGGGAGAACCCCCGAGCTCTGCAAAATCAAAAACAGAAAATACTGGAAATAGCAGATCAGACAGCATTTGTGACTTAAAAAATGTATTCTTTATTTCTCCATTGATGGCGTCTGACCTGAAAAGGCATATTTAGTTTTTAGTTCACATTTCTAGCATCTGTACTTTTTCTGTTTTCAAATGCTCCTTTCCAAGGAACTAATGTCACATCTAAATGTTTTCAGCTCTGACATAGCAGCATTCGTTCTGTAGTGTTCCAGTCCCGAGCATGGAACAGGAACTCATGGCTTTTAGCTTCATGGACAAGACGGCACTCACTGTGAGGAACCTCCACCCAAAAGTGTGCCCTCCCCCTCCCAACTAATGGACTCATGTAAGAGTGTTTTTCTTTTCTAATGGACTAATGTATTAACCTGGTTACTTGGACAAAGCTTCCAATATTGACATTAGTCAGTACAATGATGGTAAAGGGAATGAAAGGCAGGTTTACAGTGGCTAAGCGGGATTAATATTCTAGCCAATAACTATCCCTAAATAAGCATCACCAAAACATGTTTTTACCAATTTATAAGATGTGGGCTGCAGATCATTTATCACCCATTCCCCAGGCAGATTAGCAATGTGCCTTCTTGAACTGTTGCAGTGCCACAGTGCTTTTCTCCCGAGTGTATGTTTTCCTCCGAGCCTCAGTGGACATGAACAAATTCACGTGTTCTTGGCCAGCTCCCATGACACAGAGTAACTCTTTGGTCAACTGGACTAATCAAAGCTCACTGACCAACATAAACAAAGTTGATGACTGTTGCAAAACTTTTAACCACACTGTTAAGCATGAGTTTCTTTTCTTCCATTAATTCTTTAATTCTGGGAGAGGCTTTAAAAGTTTTGAAATCTGTAGCAATTGTCCACCCGGGTCCAACATTTCTGCTAAGAAAACTTCCTCAGTATTTCTCCACCCAGGGGATAGAGAAAAAGGTTAAATGTATCCTCGATAAAGGAGGAAGGCTGTTAGCACCCAGAGGTGACTGGTGAACCCACAGTAAGGTTCTCACCAAGACCAGAGAACTAAGCAGATCAAGTAGAGAGAGCAGTAGAGTTGCTGCCTTACTGCGCCAGAGACTCGGGTTCGATCCTGACCATGGGTGCTGCCTGTAGGAGTTTGTAGGTTCTGTAACCGTGTGGGTTTTCTCCGGATGCTTTTGTTCTTCTCTCCCACATTCCAAAGACGTGCAGGTTTGTAGGTTAATTGGCTTCTGTAACTTGTCCCTACTGCGTAGGATGGAACTGGTGTATGGGAATCGTTGGTCAGTGCAGACTTGGTAGCGGAAGAGCCTGTTTCCATTCTGTATCTCTAAACTAAACAAAGTTTAGGTTTTAATTTTGCTTTATTTTTGTAAGAGATGGGGGCTTATTGAGCCAATTGTTGTTCTGCTGATCTTGGGATTCTTGGTCCTCCAAAATATTCCAAATGGAATTTAAACTGGAGGTGGTACCTCATGGTGGTACCCCATCTCCACCCTCCCCCACACCTCTCTCCCTCTCCCCTCTCCTCCCCCACCCCTCTCCTCCCCTTCTCCATCTCCCTCTCCTCACCCCTCCTCCTCCCACCCCCATCCCTCTCTTCCCCCACCCCCCTTCCCTCTCTCCCTCCGCACCCTTCCCCCAACCCCTCAGTCCCTCTTCCACCTCTCCCCCTACCCATCCCTCCCTACTCTCTCCCTCCCTCCACACTCTTCCCCCTCCCCTCCCTCCCCCACACCCCTCTCTCCTCCTGTACCCCACCCCTCTCTCCATCTCCCTCTCCCTGCCTGCAGTCATACACAATAATAATAAACAACAAAACATACAATAAACACAAATTAACACCACCAGTGAGTTCACCAAGCACCTCCTCACTGTGATGGAGGCAAAAGTCTTAGTCTCTTCCCTCCTGCGTTCTCTGCCACCCTCTTGATTCTCATTTCATTCTCTTTCCTATCATATTTTATGTTTGCAGCTCCATAAAAGTCTCCCCCCCTTTTACAAGAGATCATTTTTAGGTACTCAGCAAAAAAACAAGTAGCTTGATTCGGGGTGTTGGCCCAAAACTCTGACCATTCCTCTGCCTCCACAGATGATGCCTGACCTGCTGAGTTTCTCCAGCAGCTTATTCTTTACTCCACATTCCATCATCTACAGTCTCTTATGTGTTCAGGTCGTCAGCCTGGCTTGTGAAACTTGTAATCCCGAGTCAGTATGGAAGTCTAAGATGTGTAGGAAAGAACTGCAGATGCTGGTTTAAATTGAAGGTAGACACAAAATGCTGGAGTACCTCAGCGGGACAGGCAGCATCTTTGGAGAGAAGGAATGGGTGACGTTTCGGGTCGAGAAGTCTGAAGAAGGGTCTCGATCCGAAACGTCACCCCTTCCTTCCCTCCGCAGAGATGCTGCCTGTCCCGCTGAGTTACTCCAGCAATTCATGTCTACCAGTCTGATAAGATGTTCAGTAAAAGGTACCTTTGGCTGCACTTTCTAATAGATTATCTGAAAGGTGATTAATACAGACCTTTGACTGACTTCTGTCAACTGAACCTTGGACTCATTTGGTAATGTTCAGTAAATGCAAAGGATGGTGAGCTGTGCAAAATTATTTGCATCAGGGAGAATAACATGTAGATCCACCCCTTGCAAATCTGTTCATTGAATTATGCACCAGATTTGCAATGGAATAATTCAGCATCACCAACATTATTGTACTCTTATTATAATTATGGGTGGTGGATGATTAGATTTAGTTACTCTCTCTCCTTTACTTCAGAGATAGCCAGCACCGCACTCAGTTCATGTTTGTTGCTGGTACGTTTCACCATTAGGATCCTCGAGGGTAATGCCCAAGTCCCCCTTAGGAAACCTGAACGGAAACCTCTGGAGACTTTGCGCCCCACCCAAGGTTTCCGTGCGGTTCCTGGAGGTTTTTGTCAGTCTCCCTACCTGCTTCCACTACCTGCAACCTCCGGCAACCACCTGCAACCTCCGGGAACCGCACGGAAACCTTGGGTGGGGCGCAAAGTCTCCAGAGGTTTCCGTTCAGGTTTCCTAAGTGGGACAGGGGCATTAGGGTACTCGGGGCAACCCCTGACGTACAGACAGATAAACTCTTTCCAAAACCTTATCAAAAATGGAAGAGAAAGCCTCCTGAAGGGTCTAAATCAGGGGTGGGGAACCCTTTCATGTTGGAATGTCGCATTAAGTTAGCTGTAATCTAATAAGGCCGCATCCAAGATACTTCAAAATTTTGTTAAAATAGCCCTCAGGACTTACTAATGTTTTAATTGTGGCCGTCAGTCGGGGAGGATTATTTCGTTGAATCTTCTTTTAATCTTTGGTATTTTAAATACGTTCATTTTAAGATTAAGATAAAAAGTATAAATGACGTACAAAAACATATTAATAAAAATAAAAGGATTTGTTCTACAAAATTTGGATTTATTCAAAAGGCCGCACTTAATGGCCTCGAAGGCTGCAGGTTCCCAACTCCTGGTCTAGATCTAAAACGTCACCTATCCATTTGCTCCATTTCATTTAGAGATACAATGCAGAAACAGGTCATTTGGCCCACTGAGTCTGCGTTGACTGGCTATCCCAGTACACTATCTACACACTAGGCACGATTCACAATTTTTACCTAAGCCAAATTAACCTGCAACCCTGTACATCTTTGGAATGAGGGAAGAAACTGGAACACCCGTGGAAAACCCACGCAGGTCCTGGGGAGAACGTACAAGCTTTGTATAGACACCACCTGTAGGCAGGATCAAACCTGGGTCTCTGGTGCTGTTATGCCCCTGTCCCACTTAGGAAACCTGAACGGCAACCTCTGGAGACTTTGCGCCCCACCCAAGGTTTCCGTGCGGTTCCTGGAGGTTTTTGTCAGTCTCCCTACCTGCTTCCACTACTTGCAACCTCCGGCAACCACCTGCAACCTCCGGCAACCACCTGCAACCTCCGGGAACCGCACGGAAACCTTGGGTGGGGCGCAAAGTCTCCAGAGGTTTCCGTTCAGGTTTCCTAAGTGGGACAGGGGCATCTACCGCTGCACCACCTCTGTGTTTTCGTTCAGTTGCCATCAATTGACCACATTTCACACACCAATATAAAAACATAAGATGATGAAAATACACAACAGGTCTGGCAGCATCCATGAAGAAACTGTCAACGTTTCTGGTCAAAGATCACTGACGGGAAACATTAATATCTACAAACGCTGAGTATTTTCAGCATTTTTCTGGTTTTATTCCTGGTTAGCTGCAGTCATTTGCTTTTGTCATCATCATTTACTGTGTTATCCCAGAGATAGTTATTGCACGTTTTGTCAGGTCAGGTTTATTGTCCTATGCACAAGTATAGTGAGGTACAGGTACATTGAAAATCTTGCTTGCAGCAGCATCACAGGCACATAGAATCATTCAACATTATACTGGTGGTTTCATTCAACATTGGAACATTTCATGTTGAACATTAAAATTAATAATCAGTAAAAAAAAGCCGAGTTATAGGTATGTTTGGGGAGTGTGTCCTTAATGATCAGGCTTAGATTGAGTGCATCATGGCAATGATCTCTGCAGCAGCCTCACGGAGATCACCAAGGCTCGGGTATGGGACCCCAATTATGCCTCCACACAGCACTGAGCCCACTTGAATGATACTTGGATGGGCCAGGCTAGCTCGGGAACATTGGGCTGCAGAAAGGGAGGAGATTTAGCAACCACCCCCGGAATAAACCACATATTCAGGCTGCATGATAACAATACCTAGGGTTGGTATAATGAGACAGCTCTGTTAGTACTAAACAAGAATTTAAAAACTTAAAACCTACAACTTGTGTAGGAAGCAACTGCAGATGCTGGTTTACACCAAAGACAGACACAAAATGCTGGAGTAACTCAGCGGGACAGGCAGCATCTCTGGATAGAAGGAATGGGTGACGTTTCGGGCTGAGACCCTTCTTCAGATCCATCTACAACTTATTTCTCATGAAGCTTTTTTTTCCCAGTAAAGGGGGGTTTGGCAGCATTGTGTGGCAGCATAGAAATAAAAGCTCAATACAGATTTCCCAGGAACAGCCAGAGATCACAAGTTTGATGTCCCCAGTTCATGAGGCAATTCCGTGTCCCTCACCATCTTCCAGTCCCGCCCCAAGACCCATCTCTTCACCTCTGCCTATCCTTAGCCCCACGTCCCCCTCCCTTTTCATCTGTGCATTAATTGCCTCATATTGTGTTTTGAATTGAATTCTGTCTTTACTTTGTGTACTAGTCATGTCTCTACTATTTATTTCATTCCCCTTACATGTTTTTCCTCTACCTGCTAAATTCTTGTAAGGTGTCCTTGAGAATCTTGAAAGGCGCCCATAAATAAAATTTATTATTATTATTATTATTATTATGAGGCAACAACGCCCATTCCTGTCAACCTGACTCATTGATTCACTCTGAAAGCAAGAAGCATAGAACAGCTGGAACTGCCTGGGCAACGGTGGATTGGACTGGGCAGGTTCACGAGATAACATGGTACTTGGCAGGAAGATCACAGCTTTAAAGCTCAATACTGGACTGTAGCTAATAGCAGCTCAAACATCTCCATTAGCCCTTTCCTGCTACAATGCTGTCAACAAAGCATGGCAAGGGGATGGGAGATTGCAACCTTCACGTGGTTCAACAAATGCACAATCAAATAAGATCAAATAGAACAAGTTGTGCTATAACTTTAGGCTGTGCACGCCATACACAAGAAGAAGAAGCATGGCAAGATCCTCCAACATCCCCCCCCACACACAGAGCCCCTCACTGGCTGTGTCAGTCTGCAAACCCCACTCCAGTACACACCTTCCGATCATCAGTACTGGAAAGCTGAGCTCACCCCAACTCTCCCCCCCTCGCTACAGGCATCTCACCTTTGTACCAGTAACCAACACTGGCACCACGCCAGGTGAAGCCGATTCCTGTTCAAAGACCCATTCATTCTGCGTCATACTGGAACATTACAGCTAACACAGTCGATTGCATAACATCCTACAGTCTATTAACTGTGGTTAATGTCTCACTGGGAAAGGAGGATTAGAATTACACGTCTCTCTTTCCAAACATTTTTAACACTTTCCAGTCAGCATAATGATAGTTGGTGTCAACTCATAATCAGGCAAACACGAACTGAGATTAATTATGCCGCAATAAGAATACACCACTGGAAGATATATAAATCAGACTTCTAATAAAAGCAGAGAAAAATACACAAACTGCGGTAGAAACTCAGTTGGTCTGGCGGCATCTCTGGAGGACATGGATGGGTGATGTTTTTAGGTCAGGACCCTTCAGACTGATGGGAGTGGGGTGGGAGGAGAAAGCTGGAAGAGGGACAAGGCCTGGCAAGTGATAGGTGGGTACGGGTGAGGGAGGCTTTTGATCGTCAGATGGACGGAGTAGACGACAAAGGTAGTTAGACAGGTACGTGGAAATGACAGGTTTGGAGTGATATGGACCAAAGGCAGGCAGGTGGGACGAGTGTAGCTGGGACATGTTGGCCGGTGTGGGCAAGTTGGGCAGAAGGGCCTGTTTCCACACTGTATCACTCAATGACTCTAAAGGCTGGAGATATAAAGGAGACAAGAAGGATGTAAGATTGTGAGAAGAAGAATAAAATGCGAGGCTCGAGGAAGGGATATCGGTGGAAGGGGACAGGGGAAAAGGAGAGCGAGGTAGTGGGAGAGATGGGCGTGCACCTGGATGGGGCAAGGGGGGGAAGGAAGGTGGAGGGGGAACCATCTCCTTCCCACCTGCCCTTTGCTGCCTCTGCCTTCTGCTTGGTGTTGTCACTCTTTGCCCCATTGGGAGTGAGGCAAGGATGATTCTACACAACTCTCCATGCCCTCTGTACCTTGGAGATGAAACCTGCACGGAAAGGTGGCCAAGCGCTGGGTGAGGGTGTGTTAACAAAAGGACAGGCTATTCTCTGAAGAAAATAAGCCTTGGGGCAGGAGTGAGATTACAGGAATCCAAAGGCAGAACACTTTACCAAAGCTTGGGGGGTGGGGGGGGTGTGTGGTTTGAGGAGAGCTGATTATCTCCCTGGGGGAAACGCTGAAAGCCGGCCGGCCAGCAGTAAGGTGGGGATAGGTAGGGGATCCCCATCTCCCACTGCTCAGGGACAGGGTTAAACAGGGACAACTGCCTGTGAATCACGCTTCTAGAGCTGGGGGATCTACCACTGGGGATGAGACTGACCGCTACAACGAAAACTGTGACCAATGTGACGGGCTGAGAACCGGGCATATTCTCGCCCTGACCCAAAAATATCAACCCCACGTTCAAGAGACCAACCCACCCACCCAACGGCTACCATGCCCAAGATAGACACATAAAGCTGGAGTGACTCAGCGGGACAGGCAGCATCTCTGGAGAGAAGGAATGGGTGACGTTGGGGGGTCGAGACCCTTCTTCAGTCTGCCATACCTACATCTCCAACTCCCCCAGTCAGAGCAAGCTTCACTGTCCCATTCTGCATGATCAAGCTGGGAAGACATGCAGACAATTCAACTTTGGTGGGAATCACAAGCGACACACATGCAGGCGATCGCAGGAGGACAATTCGCAGGAAACAGAGGTTCATTTCCCCACCCCCCCCCTTGTCTTTCACAGGTCAGGGGAGGAGAAGACGCCTGTAGCCATCCCATTGATGGTCCATCTCACACTGTGGACCAGGTCTGTTCTGATGCGGATAGCTTGGGATGGCAGGAGACAGCGTATTCACACACAGGTATTCATTAATAACGTGCAATTGTTTAATAGGGCAAGCGTTGTGAAGATTTCCACGCTGCGCTGTGTGTGTGTGTGTGTGTGTGTGTGTGTGTGTTGTCTCACACACGCAAGGTGAAGTCTCTCCTCCACTCTGTAGTTAACTGGGCTTTGCCACAATCAGCAGGAGTAACAAGCTCAGCCTCTGCCAAGTGTTCATGCCTGGAGTTGGAGTATTTTAACAACCTGCTGTTTGGTTTCCACCATCTCAAGGCCAACAGCCCTGAGAAACACAAGCTAATCGGGAACAGATCGGGCAGGGTCCAGTTACAAGCAGGTGCACCCTGGCTGTTACATAACATCAGTGGAACAGCACAGAGTTCGAAGTTACGGAAAAATGTGCACTTCTGCCAGGAATTCGCTGGCCCGTGGAAACACTGTGTAAACTTCACTCTGCTATGAAGCCAGTTTTTTGTTTTTAACCATAGAAAAAGTACCACTGTTCACGCTCAAAAGGCCGCAAGCCATTTGAAGTCTCAGCACACAAAACTCCAGTGAGATGGTCCCTTCTCTCCATTAGCCAACGGTTCTTTCCTTTCACTGCTCGGCTCTTCACGACTTGAGGCCCAGCTTGGTCATCATCTGTTCGTAGACCGTCCAGGCCATGGCCGCCATGAGGGATCGGCGCAACGATCGAGGAACGGCGCCGCGGAAAAACCCCACCAAGCCGTGGTTCTGGGGAGCAACGAGAGGAGAGTCAATACTTTGGTGCAACGACCAGGTTCAGGAATAGCTACTTCCCCACAGCCATCAGGCTATTAAACTTGGCTCAGACAAAACTCTGAACATTAATAGCCCATTATCTGTTATTTGCACTTTATCAGTTTATTTATTCATGTGTGTGTATATTTATATAATGGTATATGGACACACTGATCTGTTTTGTAGTCAATGCCTACTATGTTCTGTTGTGCTGAAGCAAAGCAAGAATTTCATTGTCCTATCAGGGACACATGACAATAAACTCTCTTGTCTTGAGTTTGAATCAAAGCAACAACCCAACACCAATGAGCCCAAGACTCAACTGTTCCCCATGCTATTCAGTGGAGGACTATTCCAACACTCCACTAAACTGCCTCTCCCAACTCACCAGGAACTTTACTGCCTGTGTCATTCACTCGTCACTCCTCTATAGGATTGGTAGCCATTCTATAAATACCCACTGGTTTTAAATTCTCACTATTATTATCAAATCCCCCCACGGCCTTGCCCCAACCTATTCTTTGTAACTTCCTCCAACCGTACAACCCTATGAGATACCAGCATTCCACCTCCGTCCATTCCTCTACCTTCCCCAATCTTTCATTCCCACATGAGCAGCCAATGCTTTAGATGCTGAGGCCATTCCCACACGAGCAGCCAATGCTTTAGATGCTGAGGCCATACGTTCTAGAATTCTATACTGTAGATTGCACTGTTTACGAAATAATTTGGAAGCGTGGTGGAAACCCCACTGCTGCCGGGACGAGTGCAGCTTTCTCGGTCAACGCAACGGGATCGATTGGCAGACCACACGCTAAATATTTCTCTCCCTCCACCACCAGTGCACAATGGCTGAAGCAAGCACCAACTCAAAGCTTCTTCAAGAGCATCTCCCAAACTCGTAAACTCTGCCACTATCAATGATAAAGCAGCTTCCATTAAGCCACACTTTCACCCCCCCAAGCTCTCCTCCACATCACAGTCTGCCCCGACTCACTAATCTGCTTCATTGTCGTCGAGTCCAAATTATCCAACAGGAGAACAGTCTGTGGTCATTCAGAGACCACCAAGGTAATCGCTGCGCCCCCTGGTCCTGGACTCTCCCACTAGTGGCAGCATCCTCTTCACATCCGCTCCGTCCACACCTTTCACGATTCAGTAAGTTTCAATCAGGTCCTCCTTCCTCCTTCCTCCTAAACTCCAGCGAGCAGAGGCCCAGCGCCGTCAAACATACATCACATGTTAACCCAATCATTCCTTCTGAACCGTCTGAATTTTGTAGTCGGCAGGGCAGTACTTTGCATATCGCCAACTTGGACAATTTTACATTTTTATCAAGCCAATTCCTGTGGGCTCCTGGGGTCATTCTTGTCTAAGTTGGAGGATGACAAGAGGTCATGGAGGCCAATGGGCAAGGGACAGTGTTGGGGGCTCCAGCACTATTTCAGAATTAAGTTTACAGAACAGAACAGCGGAGGCAGGGAAAATGAAAAGCATATTTTCAAGTACCTCTGAAGAGAAAGCATTTAGAAACATAGAAAATAGGTGCAGGAGTAGGCCATTCGGCCCTTCGAGCCTGCACCGCCATTCAATATGATCATGGCTGATCATCCAACTCAGTATCCTGTACCTGCCTTCTCTCCATACCCCCTGATCCCTTTAGTCACAAGGGCCACATCTAACTCCCTCTTAAATATAGCCAATGAACTGGCCTCAACTACCTTCTGTGGCAGAGAATTCCAGAGATTCACCACTCTCTGTGTGAAAAAGGTTTTCCTCATCTCGGTCCTAAAAGACTTCCCCCTTATCCTTAAACTGTGACCCCTTGTTCTGGACTTCCCCAACATCGGGAACAATCTTCCTGCATCTAGCCTGTCCAACCCCTTAAGAATTTTGTAAGTTTCTATAAGATCCCCCCTCAATCTTCTAAATTCTAGCGAGTACAAGCCGAGTCTATCCAGTCTTTCTTCATATGAAAGTCCTGGCATCCCAGGAATCAGTCTGGTGAACCTTCTCTGTACTCCCTCTATGGCAAGAATGTCTTTCCTCAGATTAGGAGACCAAAACTGAACGCAATACTCCAGGTGTGGTCTCACCAAGACCCTGTACAACTGCAGTAGAACCTCCCTGCTCCTATACTCAAATCCTTTTGCTATGTAGGATCCATTTGAAGATATATTAGAAGCGAAGGGAGGAACATTTGGAGTCAAGTGGCTGTACCTCAAAGATGAAGACGATGGTGTGTCTAACTTGCCGATGCTTTTCGGGAGAGAGCTGCATGTGTGTCTTCACCACATCTGCTGGCTGCGTCACCATGGAAGCCAAAATGCCCGCAAAGATGCCACAGCCGAAGTTGATCAGAGGGAGAATTGGCGTCTGGTACCTGTCTGAACAGTAAAGGGGAAATTTAGATTAGTTGGGCCTTCTCCAGCCCCTGTTCATTACAACGTGACAAGTTTACAAGAAATTCCTCGTGACAAATGGCGCAACATTAACACCAACTCCACAAACCAGGGCCCCGCTTAGGAGATGTGCTGGAATACTCAGGGTAAAATGGAGAGAGTGGATCATTGCCTTACTCTTAGATAGATAGATAGATAGATAGATATAATTTATTGCCACACAGCCAGGCTGGTGGAAATTTGGGTTGTCTGCAGCGATACAATAATAAAGAACACACAACCACAATAAAACTATAACACAAACATCCACCACAGCATTCATCACTGTGGTGGAAGGCACAAATTTTTCCCAGTCCTCCTCCATTTCCCTCCCGTGGTCAGGACCAGAGTCCAGAGTCAGTCCAGGATCGGCTCTTCCTCACCAGAGACCGCGGCTTTAAGTTGTTGTAGGCCGCAGACCGGCGGTCAAGATTTAAGTCCCCGCCGCAGCCAGAAGCACCGTAGACTGCAGGGCCGGCGGTCGAAGCTCTCCTCCAGGGGTGATGGTAAGTCCATGCCGGACCCGCGGTAGAAGTCGGCCGCGGGCCGGCAGTGATGGCTTCTTCTTCCCCCGGGTCCCCAACGTGAGATCCCGGGCTGTAGACACCGCACCCGCTGGAGCACCACAATATTGCACTCTAGGGTCTGAAGAAGGATCTCCATCTGAAACGTCACCTCTTCCGTATCTCAAGAGATGCTGTCTGACCCGCTGAGTTACTACTCCAGCAATTATTTTGGTCCATCTTCGGTTTAAACCAGCACCTGCAGTTTCTTCTATGCAATGGTAACCAAAGATACTAGAGGAGCTTTGATGGTAATCAAGCCTGTATCAAACAATGACTCCCCCCCACACCCACTCCAGCACCGTACATCCACACGTACCTTCGGGTACTGTTCTCTTGGTCTGTGTGTAGAACATGAGGTAAATCCCAGAGAAGGGGGCATCGCGGAGTAGTGTGGCTGTCAGTCCGCTGAACAGTGCCCGCGCGCCCTCAGTCTTGTAGATATTTCTCAAAGCACTGAACACGCTTTCGTACTGAAACTTCCCACTCTGCAGGCACAGAGGCAAATCGTAAGGCATTTTCTTTCCCCCTCTCCTGAACTCCAAACACACTTCCTGGCGCCCCACATCCTGCAGTGTCCATCTACAGGAAACTACTGTAGGAACAACCGGCAAGATCTATACCACAAGGATACACGTCTTTCAAATCCCAATCAATTGGAAGCATTTTGTACGAGGGGGGAGGCTTGCATACATAATCCACAATCTATGGAGCATTCAGGTGAGACGTTTGGTTTGAAGAAGGGTCTTGACCCGAAAGGTCGCCCATTTCATTTCTCTAGAATCTACACCAACCAATTGATTGCCCATTCACACTAGTTCTACGTTGACCACTCTCAGGGAGCATTTTGCACAAACCAATTAACCTACAAACCCACATGGCTTTGGATGTGGGAAGAAATCAGAGCACCCAAGGTCAGGGGAAGAACGTGCAAACTCCACACAGACAGCACCCATGGCCAGAATTGAGCTCAGGTCTCTAGAACTGTGAGGCAACAGCGCTAATAGCTACATCACCGTACGTACCACATGAAGCGGGGAGGAGTTGGTGTGGGGTAGAAAGAGACACATGGCGCTGAGACACATGCCCTGTCCGCATTAACCAACCTGATCTCCCGGTGGCTCAGCCCTTCAACTCCCGCCTCCCATTCCGAATCCGACCTCTCTGTCCTGGGCCTCCTCCATGGCCAGAGTGAGCACCACCGGAAATTGGAGGAGCAGCACCTCATATTCCGCTTGGGCAGTCTGCACCCTAGCGGCATAAACATTGAATTCTCCAATTTCCGGGAGCCCTTGCTGTCTCCTCCCCTTCTCAGCTCTCCCTCAGCCCTCGGGCTCCTCCTCGTCCTTTTTCCTTTCTTCTCCCCGCCCCCCCCCCCACCACCACCCCCACCCTACATCAATCTGAAGAACGGTTTTGGCCCGAAATGTTGCCTATTTCCTTCGCTCCATAGATGCTGCTGTACCCGCTGAGTTTCTCCAGCACTTTTGTCTACCTGTCAGCCGAGCCACTGTGCTGCCCACTAAATTGACACTTGGTGTCCTTGTTCAAGAAGGTTTTAAAGATTCCACAGATTCTATCCAGAGAGTCTGCCCAGCACTTATGACAAAATCCCCCACAACACAGTAACAGAGCTGCTGTATTTTTTGGCTGCCAGCTCTATCCGTAAAACAAGTCTTTACATCCCAGAATGTCACTGAATGTGGATTACATATTCAAGTCTCTGCCGTGAGTCTCAAACCCATCGCAGGTGATTGATTGGGATTTGAGGGGTCCTGAAACATTGGGTTTCAAAAATTTCAAAAGTTCTTGCCCGTTGTTCCAAGAGGCGACACTGGAATCCCGCAAGAACATAAAACAAAATATCATTAACAAGGAACGCCTGAAGTGTCCCGACCCGAAACGTCACCTATCCATGTTCTCCAGAGATACCGCCTGAGTTACTTCAACACTTTGTGTCTTAAGATGTTCCATTTGGCTGTCAAAGAGTTTTGGGGCGTTGAGAGGCCACGAATCTGACCCTACAGATGAGGTGTCTTTCTTCACACTGAGTCAAGCAGCCACATGTGCAGGAGCATTGGGTAAACGTGGCCCTGGCCCACCCACCAGTGCCTGAGGGACATCCATCGAACGGCCGTGAAATCCGTCCAGCACCCGGGGAGGAACTCACCTCGTATCGCGTCTTCACCACGGTTACGGGCAACATGCAGACGCCCGCTACTGTGCGAGCGCTGGCGCCTAAAGCCACCGACTCCAGTGCCGAGGGGCTCCTCTCGCTGGTGACGAAAAACAGTTTTTAAGACACATGGGAGAGGCGTCACCCCCTCCAGAGGATGGATGGCGGGGGTCTCGTGGTACACAGCGCCCTGGGAGCTTGGGCACTCGCCACCGAATGCCCCCGACGCTGCCTATAATGGCTGCAGTGTCTGTGCTCACTCACTCGCAGGCTGTGTGGGAATATTGCCCACGGCATTTCCCATATCCCTCCCACGTGGCTCCTGGGAGTGACGCAGCTTCCTTCAGGAACATATTTCACTGTTACAGTCCAACAGCGACCCGCTCCGGTGTGTGTAAACCACCGTCAGACATCACCCACAGGAGCTGTATCAAACACTTCGCTACTCTCTCTATCTCTCTCTCTCTGTATGAAGTTTAAAAACAGAAGACCACCAGCCCTCCCCTCTGGAGACGCTCTAAACCTTGACATTACTACCACCACCAACACAGGAGACAGAGGTCCCCCTTGTAGCAAAACTGCATAAGCAAACTCTGCACCAGGAGTGAAGGACCCTCCGCCCTTTTCCACAAAATACATCCACAGAGTAGATAAAACACAGAATGAAAAGCTAAAGAAAAAAACCTATAGATGCTGGAAATCTGACATATAAACAGATGATCTTGAGAGATACTCAGAGGTCAGGCCGCACATCTGGGAATAGAGGTTGAATCGATGTTTGATGAAAGTAATCCAACTCACTAACTAGTATTGCTCGACCTGCTGAGTTTTTCCAACATTTAGTGTCTTTAGGGTAGAAATAAAATGTTGGATATGTAACGTTCCCCTTGCATGTCTTCATCAAAGGCCCCCCTCCCCCCACGGCTAATAAACCACAGCATTTTCTTGGTTGTCTTATCAAACACCCTCATGGCAGGTACAATGCCCTGTGCCGTTATACAACGTGGGATTTTCTCAGAGTAAAGCTCCCTGGACATTGTCCCATCTAATTTTCCCAGGGTAGATAAAACATGAATTAGGAAACAGAACAAGGCTTCTTCCAGTTTGCCTATTTAAGTACTAAGAGGTCCCAGGGAGACAATGCATAGTTTTAAACTCCCTTTACGCTGTCAGCAGACATAGCATGGGTTGGATTATGGCATGAAGCTCCCCGAGTGCCTCAGCCCCCAAAACGTTTCAGGGGTGATGGGGAGAAGGCAGGAGAATGGGGTTCGGAGGGAAAGATAGATCAGCCATTATAGAATGGCGGAGTAGACTTGATGGGCCAAATGGCCTAATTCTGTGGACTATCACCCATGAACGTTTGAGTGAAGCAGAATTTCACGTTGAGCTTGAAAAGTCTGTCGGGACACTGGCTTCATCCCGGGTTAGATCTGTCCTCCAGTTCCAGAGGTGGATGGTTAACTTGGTAGGGTATCGTCAGCTCGGCTCGCCTGCTCACCTGAAGAAGTGCTGCTTGGTGGAGTAGAGCGTGCTGAAGTAAATGCCAACACCGGGGATGCATCGGACAAATGACTGCAAAGAGGAAGGAAAAGAAGGATTGAGTCTGATTTACACCCTATGCCCCTGAGGGTGCACATGTTGAACCATATACCACCAACAAATGTAGGCACTATCTTCCACCAGCCCTCAGTTCAGAGATACTGAGGCCAACCGATTCATTCATAAGGATGAGAGGGTATCTCATTGAAAAAGGATGAGAGGGTATCTCATTGAAAAAGGATGAGAGGGGATCTCATTGAAAAAGGATGAGAGGGAATCTCATTGAAAAAGGATGAGAGGGGATCTCATTGAAACATATAAGATTGTTGAGGGCTTGGACACACTAGAGGCAGGAAACATGTTCCCGATGTTGGGGGAGTCCAGAACCAGGGGCCACACACAGTTTAAGAATACACGGAGACAAGGAAACACTTTTTCTCACAGAGATTGATGAGTCTGTGGAATTCTCTGCCTCAGAGGGCGGTGGAGGATGCTTTCAAGAGAGTTAGATAGGGCTCTTAAAAATAGCGGAGTCAGGGGATATGGGGAGAAGGCAGGAACGGGGTACTGATTGGAAATGATCAGCCATGGTCACATTGAATGGCGGTGCTGGCTCGAAGGGCCAAATGGCCTCCTCCTGCACATTGTCTATTGTCTATCCCATAACAAGTGAGCAGCAGACACACCATTTTAACAACATTTATTACAAAGCAGAACATCACAGAGGGACCTGATCCATCACCCTCTTACCGGAGAGACACCTTTCCACAATCCAATGATTCTCTCTGTGCGAATAACATTCAGCAAAATGGCGATCATTCCAACTCGCCCAGATCTAGAGTAAAGATAAATAAATTCCTCTCAACAAAATGTCACCAAGTGTTGACGTGCTGTGTACATCAGATACCGTCTCTAACACAGTCCCACTGTTCTATCCAGGTCAGAACATTGGGTTCCATCACAGGTACTGCCCTCCCCACCACAGGAATCGCTGGCTCAAAAAGGCATCCAATATCATCAAGGACTCGGACCTCCCTGGCCACGCTCTCATTTCATTCCTGCCGTCAGGAGGAAGGTAAGCAAGCCTGCAAACCGTGACCTCCAGATTCCCACTGATTCACAACCCACGTCCGTGGCCTCAGGCCCGTTGAACAGTCTGTTTAAGAAAGAACTGCAGATGCTGGTAAAATCGAAGGTAGACATGAAATGCTGGAGTAACTCAGCGGGTGTGGCAGCATCGATGGAGAGAAGGAATTGGGGACGTTTCGGGTCGTCTCCTTATAATAATAATAATGGATGGGATTTATATAGCGCCTTTCTAATACTCAAGGCGCTTTACATCGCATTATTCATTCACTCCTCAGTCACACTCGGTGGTGGTAAGCGACTTCTGTAGCCACAGCTGCCCTGGGGCAGACTGACGGAAGCGTGGCTGCCAATCTGCGCCTACGGCCCCTCCGACCACCACCAATCACTCACACACATTCACACACAGGCAAAGATGGGTGAAGTGTCTTGCCCAAGGACACAACGACAGTATGCACTCCAAGCGGGATTCGAACCGGCTACCTTCCGGTTGCCAGCCGAACACTTAGCCCATTGTGCCATCTGTCGTTCCAAATCTTATACCCCCCCACCGCCCCGGCGTACCCATTGACGGAGCTCTGCACGGTCTGTAGGCGAGTCTTCACCAGGTCAAGGGGCTGGAAGAGCAGCGTGGAGCAGGTCCCACTCAGAGAGCCGCACATGAAGGCCTTCAGCACCGGGTGACACTGGGGGATGTAAGGCAGAAACAACATGAACAGGCACTACTCAAATTACAAACTAAAACCAACCACCCAGGTCCTTTTCCATCCTCCCTGTTCAATGGTGGACCACAGTGAAAACTTCAGGAAGAGTGCGTAAAGACCCAATTGGTCCCCATTGGCGTTTATGCTTCTTACTCAGCGGTGTAGGCGGCACAGTTGCTGCCTCACAGCGCCAGAGACCCAGCTTCAATCCTGACCACAGATACTTGTCCGTACAGAGCTTGTCCTTTTCTCCGAGATCTTCGGTTTCCTCCCACGCTCCAAACACGTGCGGGTTTGTAAGTCGATTGGCTTGGTGTAAAATAAAAAGTGTTCTCTAGTGTGTGTGGAGTGTGCAAGGTCGGTGTGGACACGGTGGGCTGAAGGGCATGTTTCTGCTCTGAATCTCCAAACTAAACTAACATTCTCCTCTCACTACTCATATGCGAATAGTGACACCGAACAAATTCTCATAGAGTCATTGAGGTACAGGGCATGGATACAGGCCCTTCGGCCCAAGTTGTCCATGCTGGCCAAGTTGGCATCCGGGCTAGTCCCATTTACATGCATTTGGGCCATATATCTGTCCAAATGTCTTTTGTTGCAAGAAAAGACCTTTCTTGCCATAGGGCTTCAATTCATGTCCCAGGTAATTCACTCCTCCCCCACTGGGAACTGCTTCTTTCCATACGAAGGGTTTCGGCCCGAAACGTTGCCTATTTCCTTCGCTCCATAGATGCTGCTGCACCCGCTGAGTTTCTCCAGCATTTTTGTGTACCAGCCAATACTTATATCAGTCCACCTCACTATAATCTAAGTTTCAAAGAGAACCTCCTATTTATCCCAACACCCAGGGCTGCACGCTATGCTCCTGCTGTGGCTGAACCAGTGTTCCAGAAAGATTCATTACGACTGCTCCTTGCTCATATACTATGCACATAAACCCTGATCCCTCTGAAGATAAAACACAAAATGCTGGAGTAGCTCAGCGAGACAGGCAGCATCTCCGGAGAGAAGGAATTTGTTTCGGGTCGAGACCCTTCTTCAGACGGTGTCGGAGAAGGGCCTGGACCTGAAACTTCACCCATTCCTTCTCTCCAGAGATGCTGCCTGTCCCGCTGAGTGACTCCGGCATTTTGTGTCTATCTTCGGTTTAGACCAGCATCTGCAGTTCTTTCCTACACATTTCACATATGTTCTGCAACGAGACCCGGGTGTCCTTATACATCAGTCATTGAAAGCAAGCATGCAGGTACAGCAGGCAGTGAAGAAAAGAGAGAGTTAGATTTAGCTCTTAGGGCTAAAGGAATCAAGGGATATGGGGGAAAAAGCAGGAACCTATTTTCTATGTTTCTCTACACATCTTTCAACAATTGTTTGTGTTCAGGTTGGGATCACATCAGGCTGAAGGGTACAGATTCTGAGTGCACAACAGTAAATCCTGGCCGACAACTACAATCCCGGTACAACCACGGTTGTGCAGTGTCAGTCAGTCCTTCTGACTGCCCCCAGTACAGAGGCTACTGCACGGCCCTGAAACTGGACACCAGCTCAACATGGCCAATCACACAGCCAGGAAAGGGGGGGTGTGAAAAAGGCCGGTCCAGTCTGTGCCTGTGAGAGAGTGCAGGGGAGGGGGGGGGGAGAGACATAGAGAGAGACAGGGAGAGAGGGAGAGGGGGGGGGGAGAGAAAGAGAAAGATGAGGTAGATTGATAGGATAGAGCTCTCTTGGATCTGTCTCTTCTTCTTCTCTCTCTTCTGACTCTTTCTTGTTTCTCTCTTCTCTTTCTCCCGTTCTTTCCCTCTTCTATCCTCTTCTTTCCCTCTCGTTCTCTCTCTCTCTTCTCTTCTCTTCTTCATTTCTCTTCTCTCGTTCTCTCTTCTCTTTCTCTCTGCTTTCCTCTTTCCTCTTCTCTCTCTTCCTTCTGCTCTCTCACTTTCGCTTAGGTCTCTCTTTCTCTCTCTCTCCTTTCTCCGTTACCTCTCTCTTTTCTTCCTTCTCCCTCTTTGTCCTTGTCTCTTAGGTGTAGACTGCACTGAGCTACGCATTTATTTTCCTTTCTGCTTGTGTCGCAGAGCTGAATAAGTCGTAGACAACTGCACTGCCTGCTTCACTGTTCTGCTGCATTAATTTGCTGCAGCTTTGATCTGCAGGTTCCCAGAAGCACAAGGCCGTGGGCGACCTTGCACACGGAATCACCAGCTGGGGAAGGGACAGGTGCAGGGCAGACCAGTCCCAGCCCAAGGTCAACATGGCTGTACCGGCCGCACTCCAGAACCAGCAAGACCACCTCCACCTGCCCTCCACGAGGCCAAGCAACTCCCCTCTCTCTCATGCTCTGCCCAATAATTTTAGTTTAGTTTAGAGATACAGCGTGGAAACAGGCCTTTTGGCCCACCGAGTCTGCACTGACCAGCGATCCCCGCACACTAACACTTTCCTATACACTAGGGACAATTTATCAATATACCAAGCCAATTAACCTACAAACCTGTACGTATTTGGAGTGTGGGAGGAAAGCGGGGAAAAGTACAAACTATAAACAAGAAATTGCAGATGCTGGTGTAAGCCATTTAGAACGGAGATGATGAAAAACTTTTTCACCCAGTGAGTTGTGAATCTGTGGAATTCTCTGCCTCAGAAGGCAGTGGAGGCCAATTCTCTGGATGCTTTCAAGAGAGGGTTAGATAGTGCTCTTAAAGTTAGTGGAATCAAGGGATATGGGGAGAAGGCAGGAACGGGGTACTGATTGTGGATGATCAGCCATGATCACATTGAATGGCGGTGCTGGCTGGAAGGGCCGAATGGCCTACTCCTATTGTCTATTGACACAAAGTGCTGTGCTGGAGTAGCTCAGTGGGTCAAGCAGCATTTCTGAGTGGTGTTTCAGGTCGGGTCGGAACCGAAGAAAGGCCCCACAACCCGAAACGTTACCCATCCTTTTTCTCCAGAGACACTGACCATGATGCTAATGTAACTAATCCCATCGACACGGTCTCTATCTTTATATTTCCTGCCTGTTAATGTGTCTGACTCAATGTACCTTCAATGTTGTCATCGTTTACCACTTCTGTTTTTATTTTAAACTTCAATAATATTTTCCTGTAAAGTTCAAAAGTGTTTTAGTGTCATATGTCCCAGAGAGAACAATGAAATTCTTACTTGTAGCAGCACAACAGACCATGTAAACATAGTACACTGTAAACTAGATGAGAGAAAAATAAGTTCAGTGTGTGTATATGTACACGTACACACACACATATATATATATATATACACACACATATATATATACACATACATATATATACATACACAAAAAGTCAAGTCAAAGTATCCTTTATTGTCAAAGTATATATATATCATATATAGATCACACACATATATATATATATACACACACACACATATATATATACACAAACATATACACATACACACACAAATATACACATACATATATATATACACACACACATATATACATACACGCCACACATACATATATATATATATATATACATATATATATATACACATATATATATACATATATATATATATATATATATATATATATATATATATATATATACACACACGCCACACATATACATATATATGTTCAGAGCATATTTGAGATTGTGAAAGGTATGGAAATACAAGTTGTGCTTTCTTTCAGTAAACAAACATGATTCCACCTTCCTGCACTACGCACGCCAGTGGTTGAGAAATGTATTTCCAATCTTACCGGCCTGCACCAGTTCCACATGTGTGACAAGGGAAACCAAACTTGGCTTGGAAACCTGACACACGCCCGTCACACCCCGAGCTTTCCCCGTATACCGAGCATTCGTTCCACTGCTGTTGCTTCTTGTGAGTCAGCTTATGCCATCGACTCTGGCAAAGGTCATCTAATGTAGCAGATACCAGCGATCACAGACAGAGACTATGTTAGCTGCCTGGTCAGAGACAATTTGTCACCTTAGTCCCAATATTCCACCAGAAAGCATTTTATCGGCATGCTGCATCACAGCACGGTTTTGGAACAGCTCCGTCCAAGACAGCCAGAAATTGCAGCGAATTGTGGACGTAGCCCAGACCATCACACAAACCAACCTCCCTTCCATTGACTCCATCTACACCTCACGCTGCCTCAGCAAGGCCAGCAGCATAATCAAGGATGGATCGCATCCTGGCCACTCCCTCTTCTCCCCTCTCCCATCGGGCTAAAGGTATAGAAGTATGAAAACGCACACCTCTGGATTCAGAGACAGTTTCTTCCCGGCCGTTATTAGGCAACTGAATCATCCTACCACAACCAGAGAGCAGTCTTGGACTACTATCTACCTCTTTGGTGACCCTCAGACTATCTTTGATCGTACTTTACAGGCTTAATCTTGCACTAAACGTTATTCCCTTTATCATGTATCTGTACACGGTGGAGGGCTCGATTTTAATCATGTGTTGTCTTTCCACTGACTGGATAGCACACAACAAAAGCTTTTCACTGTACCTCAGTACACCTGACCATAAACTGAACTCAAACATTCACTCACCAGAAAAACTTCCATCTTCTCTTTCTTCCTCAGGACTCGATCCCGGATCAACGTCCTCAGCTCCTGATCCATTTAAACAAATGAAGGAAAACTATAAAATCCTTCGAGTTAAAGGGAGATGAACGACAATGTTGCCTTAGCCCAGAAGCTCAAAACCATCCCTGTCACAAATATGCACTAGTTGCCAGAGGGCTATCGGTCCCAGGCTATTAACTTGTCACATGAGGCAGGAAGATAAAATGTAATTTAAGGGTAGAACAAAGACTGGACTATTGGTCCCCCATTAAATACAAATCTAATTTCCCTTGCTTAATGGGTTTGATCCAAACTGAACACAACTTCGTTTTGTTGTTTAAAATTCTTAGCAATTAAAATTGAGGGCAAAGGGCGACTCAATTACCCGCTGACTTGGACTTCCTGGTTCTGGTTCACTTCCTAGTCCAGGGATGGGATCAGATCCCAGCACCTGGATGTGATCTCAGATGGGATGAGAGCTCCGGTCCCGGGATGAGTTGCAGTTGCTGCTGCTGCTGCTGCTGATCCCGGTCCAGGAGGTCTTGGTCTTGGTCTTGGAGCGGGGTTTGCTGGTGGTCCAGGTCGGGACGAGTCGCTGCCCCTCAGCTGTCTGTGGCCGCGGCGCTGGAACACTTTGTATCAAAGATTGTATCGCCTGAGCCCAATGTATCCACTCGCTCGCTCGCTCCCGCCCGCCCGCCCGGTGGATACAACCGGTTCCAGCTGCTTCTCCACGGATGCGCGCACAGGGTCACCGCGCCCCCTGGCGGCCCCAAACAGTCACTGCACCCTTGTGCACTGGTCTGTACCGCCCCCTGGCGGCCCCAAACAGTCACTGCACCCTTGTGCACTGGTCTGTACCGCCCCCTGGCGGCCCCAAATAGTCACTGCACCCTCTACACTGGCCTGTACCGCCCCCTGGAGGCCTCAAACAGTCACTGCACCCTCTACACTGGCCTGTACCGCCCCCTGGAGGCCCCAAACAGTCACTGCACCCTCTACACTGACCTGTACCTCTATACTGGCCTGTACCGCCACCTGGAGGCCCCAAACAGCCACTGCACCCTCTACACTGGCCTGTACCGCCCCCTGGAGGCCCCAAATAGTCACTGCACCCTCTACACTGGCCTGTACCGCCCCCTTGCGGCCGAAAACAGTCACTGCACCATCTACACTGGCATGTACCGCCCCCTGGCGGCCCAAATAGTCACTGCACCCTCTACACTGACCTGTACCTCTATACTGGCCTGTACCGCCACCTGGAGGCCCCAAACAGCCACTGCACCCTCTACACTGGCCTGTACCGCCCCCTGGAGGTCCCAAACAGTCACTGCACCTTTACACTGGCATGTACCGCCCCCTGGAGGGCCCAAATAGTCACTGCACCCTATACACTGGCATGTACCGCCCCCTTGCGGCCGCAAACAGTCACTGCACCCTCTACACTGACATGTACCGCACCCTGGAGGTCCCAAACAGTCACTGCACCATCTACACTGGCCTGTACCGCCACCTGGCGGCCCCAAATAGTCACTGCACCATCTACACTGGCCTGTACCGCCCCCTGGCGGCCCCAAACAGTCACGGCACCCTCTACACTGGCCTGTACCGCCCCCTGGCGGCCGCAGCTGGTCGCCCTGGCGGCCGCAGCTGGTCACTGCACCCTCTACACTGGCCTGTACCGCCCCCTGGAGGCCCCAAATAGTCACTGCACCCTCTACACTGGCCTGTACCGCCCCCTGGAGGCCCCAAACAGTCACTGCACCCTCTACACTGGCCTGTACCGCCTCCTGGCGGCCACAAACAGTCACTGCGCCCTCTCCCACTGACCAGTACCGCCCCCTGGCAGCCACATGATGCCATTGCACCCTTTCAACGGACATCTATGCCCCTGGCGGCCGCAGACATTCACTGCACCCTCTCGCACCGACCGCTATCTCCCCCTCTCGGCCTCAGGGCGCCACTACACCCTCTCCCATCGACTAGTACCTCCCCCTGTTGGCCGCAGACAGTCACTGGATCCTCTCAATGGATCACGAGCTCCCCCGCCGACTGCAGATGGTCACTGCACCCTCTCCCTCCAACCAGAATCTAAACAAAAGCTCGCTGCAGTTAAGTAACATTATCAATTGTTTATGCTTTGTGATGTTGAAATAAAATAAATCAATTGGAGCAAAATGTAAATTAAAAAAAACACTCAGGGTGAATTTGTTGAAGGAAAGCGAGTGTTTAACAAGGGAATGTAAAATGATGAGGTGATGGGAAAATTGCAGGGATTGACATTTTTAAAGGTCTCACTGGACTGGACCCAAGAATAAAATACTGCTCCCCACAGTTCACCACTTCATAATTCTTCTATTAAGATGCCGTGCGTTAAACTGTACAGGGAAACGACTTTTAATTTAATTCCTCAAAACTTGAATGTTTGGTGTAAATATATTGCTTATTCCTAACACATAATGCGTACATGTTCTAAACATTTAGTTTTCTGTATACATTTTTGTACATTTTCTTGTCTGTGTTTATCTTTAAGAGATTTACTTCGGTTGAAAGTGTTTATATATATATTTTTCTCATTAAAATACTTCAGATTGGCTTCTTCCTGGAAAGATGCCCCTGATTTTTCAAACTCCCAATGCACCCCCCACCAAATCGAGAACTTTTTTTCAATTTCATTTACTCCCCTCTCGCTGTGTCCTCAAACCACTGAGATTGAAGTCATTTCCATTCCCACCCACTTCCGCCTGTCTGTAACTGAAGGCAGGGATTATACAAACCCAGACCCTCAGCAGCCTCTCTGCAGAGAAGAGATACGGCTGGATCTGCTCAAAGATTGCCTCCTGGAATCTCGGAGTTGCAAGTAAGGCATTGACTGTTTTTACACACAGAGAGGGGGGAAACTGTGCTTGTGATTGTTCTCAGTGTTTCTCAGACCAACTTTGTTACGGGGCAAGTCAAAAGTAATAGAGAAAAAGAAAGATTTTTTTTAAAGTGCTGCAGTAACTTAGCGGGTCAGGCAGCATCTCCAAAGAGATTGGATAGGTAACATTTCGGCTCGGGACCATTCTTCTACAAGTGGGAATGATAACAAAACGTCTTCAATTCGCTAACTGTCCTCTTCCAAGCCTTTTAAACCAACTCACTTTGCCTCGGGGCTAGTTTTTATTGACGCGGATCAGAGGGAGAGAACTGATGCTGCCGGATAAAAAAAAGGAAAGTCATGTTTTTTCTTCAGACACAAGGAACTGTAGATACTGGTTTATAAAAGACACAACGTGCTGGAGTAACTCAGCGGGTCAGGCAACATCCCTGGAGAACATGGGATAGGATAGGTGACCTTTTGTGTCTGAAGAAAGGTCCTGACCTCAACGTCGCCTAGCCATGTTCTTCAGAAACGCTGCCTGACCCGCTGAGTCACTCCAGCAAATTGTGACATGTTTTACTTCGGAGTGATTTAGAGACCAGGAGGTCCCAAAGCCTTTACCGCTACAGCGGGGGAAATCGCTGCAGTCCAAGATCCCAGAAACGGCACAAAAAAACCCCCAGTAAAATAAAAGCAACATATTTACGAGGCTTGTGTTTAAGAAGGAACTGCAGATGCTGGAAAATCGAAGGTAGACAAAAGTGCTGGAGAAACTCAGCGGGTGAGGCAGCATCAATGGAGCGAAGGAAATAGGCAACGTTTCGGGCCGAAACCCGAAACCCTTCTTCAGACCTCTACGAGGCTGTAGCCAGGACGTGTGGGCTGAGCTATAGGGAAAGGTTGTACAAGCTAGACTTTATTCCTTGGAGCGCAGGAGAAGGAGGTGTATAGAGGTGTATAAGATCATGAGTGGGGGATAGATAGGATTAATTCATATCCAGAGTAGTCATTTGTCCAGAGTAGCGGAATCAAGAACCAAGGAACTTTGGTTTAAGGTGAGAGGGGAAAGATTTAATAGGAGCCTGAGGGGTAACTTTTTTTGCACAGAGTGTAGTAGGCAGTGGTGATGTATTCAAGAGAGAATATTAGACACATCAGTCTGAAGAAGGGTCTCGACCCGAAACGTCACCCATTCCTTCGCTCCATAGATGCTGCCTCACCCGCTGAGTTTCTCCAGCATTTTTGTCTACCTTAGACATACTGTAGCTCTTAGGGCTAACAGAATCAATAGATATGGGGAGAAAGCAGGAACGGGGTACTGATTCTGGATGACCAGCCATGATCATATTGAATAGGTTCGAATGGCCTATTCCTGCATCTATTTCCTATGTTTCTATAAGGACCCAGCTGCCTGAGGAGGTAGTTGAAGCAGGTACTATAACAACATTTAAACAGGTACATGGATAGGAAAGGCTTTGAGGAATTTGAGCCAAATGTGGGCAGGTAGGACTAGTGTAGATGGGGCATCTTGGGCAAGTTGGGCCGAAGGGCCTGTTTCCATGCTGTATGACACTATGTGCTGGAAATACTTGGGCAGGACTTGTGGCGGGCGGAACGGAGTTAACGTTCAAAGTTCCACCTTAATAATGATAATAATAATATATCTTTATTGTCATTGCACAGAGGTACAACGAGATTTGGAATGCAACTTCCATCCGATGTAATAACTTAATTAGCTAAAAATGTAGACACCCAGAGAAACAAGATTAAAAAAGCAGTTAAAGCAGTATAAAGTGCAAATAGGTCTGTGTTGGGTCAATGTGTGACGTGACCATCCGAGGGAGACAGTTCATGGGGGGGGGGGGGGGCACTCAGCAGGACCGGTTCAGAGCAGCTATAGCTCTGGGGATGAAGCTGTTCCTAAGTCTGGAGGTGCGGGCGTAGAAGGCATTGTAACGTCTGCCAAATGGTAGAAGTTCGAACAGACTATTGCAAGGGTGTGAGGAGTCTTTATGAATGCTGATCTGAAGTTCATAAGAGTTATACAGCGTAGAAACAAACCAATGGGCATATAGTCCACCTCCATCAAACACCCATTTACAGAAAGATAGACACAAAATGCTGGCGTAACTCAGCGGGTTAGGCAGCATCTTTGGAGAAAAGGAATATGTTCTTGTGATGTTTAGGGTTGAGAGCCTTCTGCAGACTCTAGTTCTCAGGCAACTGAACCATCCTATCAATATCTAGAGAGGTGTCCTGAGCTACTATCTACCTCATTGGAGACCCTCGGACTATCTTGAATTGGACTTTACCTTGCACTAAACGTTATTCCCTTTATCCTGTATCTGTACACTGTGGACGGCTCGATTGTAATCATGTATTGTCTTTCCGCTGACTGATTAGCACGCAACAAAAGCTTTTCACTGTAGCTCGGTACAGGTGGTGATAAACTAAACTCATGCATACAGGAGATTAGTTTAACTTGGCATCATGTTTGATCTGGACATTGTCGGCCAAATTGCCGGTTCCTGTACTGTACTGTGCTATGTTCCAAGTAGCGTTCAGTGAGAAACAAACTTCTGGAGGAACTCAGCAGGTCTGGAGGGAAATAGACAGACAATGCTTTGAGTCGGGAGCTTTCAAGAGAGAGCTAGATAGGGCTCTTAAAAATAGCGAAGTCAGGGGATATGAGGAGAAGGCAGGAACGGGGTACTGATTGTGGATGATCAGCCATGGCCTACTCCTGCACCTATTGTCTATTGTCTATTGTCTTCAGACTGAGGTGGAGAGGAGTGAAGGGGGTGGGGCAGGGGTGGCGAGCGAGTGGTGGATTCAAATGAGGAGAGGCCAATTGGCAGATGAATCAGGTGGGGATAATAACCAAGGCTGGAGGTGACCAGTGGAGAAGACTAAAGAGGACAAATGGTGAATCTGATAAGGATTGAAAGTGGGGAGTGAAATGCCAATCAGCCCTCCTCCTCTCCAGAATCTACCTATCACTTGCTGGTTTGGTTTATTAGTGTAGAGATACAGTGTGGAAACGGGCCCTTCGGCCCACGAAGTCCATGCCGACCAGCTTGCGGCTAGTGCCATACACCAGCACTATCACCATTCGACGGATGCCGATTCACCTGCAAGCCAGCAGGTCTTTGGAATGTGGGAGGAAACCAGAGCACCCGGAGAAAATGAAAATGCAAATGCACATGTAGAACATGCAAACTCCACACTGACAGCACCCGTGGTCAGGATTGAACACGGGGTTCTGCCGCTGTGAGGCAGCAACTGAGGTAGGGGTACAAGCAGGGAGGGGGGAGGGGGGAGGGGGGTTATGGGGTACAAGCGGGGAGGGGGGAGGGAGGGTACGGGGTACAAGCGGGGAGGGGGGTACGGGGTACAGGGTACAAGCAGGAAGGGGGAGGGGGAGGGGGGGTACGGGGTACAAGCGGGGAGGGGGGTACGGGGTACAGGGTACAAGCAGGAAGGGGGAGGGGGAGGGGGGGTACGGGGTACAAGCAGGAAGGGGGAGGGGGGAGGGGGGTTATGGGGTACAAGCGGGGAGGGGGAGGGGGGAGGGGAGTACGGGGTACAGGGCTGATGGTGGGGCTGGGATTTTGTGCACAGCACGGCCTGTGTGCTGTCTCTTGTGTGTGTGTGTGTGTGTGTGTGTGTGAGAGATTGAGGCTGGAACGGCCTGCCCTGCTGTTTGTTTTGCTTCGGATGCCTCTCTGGCCGGAGTTCACCCAAACTATGAAGCCCCACACTGTGAAGAGGCGCTACTCTGCACCACGTTCCTTAACGTGCCGAGCCAACACTGTTCTCCAAGGGCGCTGGTATTTTAACCCTTTCCCCCGCCAGCGCGGGCACTTGTTCCTTGCGCAGAATGGTGCGTGTGTGCCTTATATTACTGCGCTTCTTACCGAGGGAACCGGGCCTCACGTTTAAAGCTGCTGTTCTGGTTTTCTTGCTTGAGATTTATGACCGCAGGAAATGTAGCTGAGCTGGGAGAGTTTCTTGTCTTCTTCCCCCCCCCCCCCACCACATATATCCTGCAGTCTCTCACATAACAGTCCAAGCCTCCTGTTCTATCAGGCTGTCTCTTTATCCCACAGACACACTCCCTCACACTCTGGGTGTAAGGACATGCAGGGTATTGAGGGACATGCATTACGTGCAGGCAGAGGGATTAGTTTTTCTTGGCATCATGTTTGGCACGGGCGTTGTGGGACCTGGGGCCTCTTTCTGCACTGTACTGTTTTATGCTCTTTGCTCTCAGGAGACACTAGAGACTGCAATTGCTGGCTTCAGCTCATAAATTCATGGAGCAGAAATAGGCCATTTGCCCCCCATCGAGTCCACTCCGCCATTCTATCATGGCCGATCTATCTCTCCCCATTCTCCTGCCTTCTCCCTGTAATCTTTGATACTCTTACTAACCAAGAACCCATCAATCTCCGCTTTAAAAATACACAATCTCTTGGCCTCCACAGCTGACTGTGGCAATACATTCCATAGATTCACCACCCTCTGACTAAAGAAATTCCTCTCTAAAGGTACATCCTTTTATTCTCAGCCTGTGCCCTCTAGCCCTAGACTCTCCCACGAGTGGAAACATCTTCTCCACATCCACTCTATCCAGGCCTTTCATTATTTGGCGGAATTTCATTATTCCGTGAGATCCCCTCTCATCTTGAGCAAGCAAACAAAAGTGCCGGAGGAACTCAGATTGTCAGGCAGCATCTGAGGAGGGAATGGACATCCAGACCTTCCAGTCTGAAGAAGGGTCCCTACCAGAACTATCATCTATCCAGTACCCTGACACACTGAGTTGCTCCAGCACTTTGTTTTACTCTGGGTGTAAGCCCTACTGCAGCAGTAGGAACCAAAACAGTAGCTGTAGCTAGGCCTCAAGCCTGCCCCAGTATTCAGTATATTACTCGTTGATCTACACTGTCCCCACCTCTTCTGTGCCAGTTCTCCAGAGCCCTCACTTCATCGATCTGTCAAATAGTTATTTATCTTCCATCTTAAAGTTCGTAAGTTCATGAGTTATGGGAGCAAATTAGGCCATTCGACCCATCTAGTCTACTCCGCCATTCAATCATGGCTGCCCTATCTGTCCCCCCCCCCCCCCAGCCCCACCAGACTCTGTATCCAACACATCATCCTTCGTCATTTCCGACACTCCCTTAAACAAAACAGCCTCTCATATTATGATTGAAGAATAAATAATCAGCAGCGAGATCTTCCCTGTTTTTCAAACTCGTGTTATTGTATTCGTGGCCAGGTTATCCAAAGCCAGGACTAACGTTCCTGAGATGAACCCTGGCCCAGAGGTGACAAGGTTTTAATGTGCTCGTGAAGTAACTAGACAATGTTTAAGAAGGAACTGCAGATGCTGGAAAATCGAAGGTAGACAAAAGTGCTGGAGAAACTCAGCGGGTGCAGCAGCATCTATGGAGCGAAGGAAATAGGCAACGTTTTGTGTCGAAACCCTTCATCAGACTGAAGAAGGGTCACGACCCGAAACGTTGCCTATTTCATTCGTTCCTTAGATGCTGACTCAACCGCTGAGTTTCTCCAGCACTTTTGTCTAACTAGACAATGGATTTGTTGTAAAAAACAAACAATCTTGTTCAATCATAGTGTTTGCAAATTCCCAGCAATATGAATATCGTCAACTTTTAACTATGAGAAAGGCAAGCTAAGCACTCGGTTCAAGGGATGTTATGGATGGACAATTAATGCTGACTAGGTCACCATCGCCCACACTTCGTTAACGAATAGAAGAATGTTCTCACTAATCGTACACAGTCGAGGGCCATTCGGCCCATCGTAGCAGTACTGGCTCTGTGCTTAGTTCCTCACCTTGTTAGTTTCCCTGTACCTCTTTTCCATCCAGGACACCAATCGGATTGGGAAAGGTGGGAAAGCTGATGAAATAAGACCAGTGACCAGGCTACGCTGTTCATAAATGCTGCAGCTAGATGAATAGACAATAGACAATAGGTGCAGGAGTAGGCCATTCGGCCCTTCGAGCCAGCACCGCCATTCAATGTGATCATGGCTGATCATCCCCAATCAGTAATCGCGGTATATCAGTATATTGCAATAGTCCGCAATAACCTACCTGACCTCCCGGTGGCTCAGCACTTCAACTCCCCCTCCCATTCCCAATCCGACCTCTCTGTCCTGGGTCTCCTCCATTGCCAGAGTGAGCAACAGCGGAAATTGGAGGAACAGCACCTCATATTCCGTCTGGGATCCTTGCGTCCTTATGGCATTAACATTGAATTCTCCCAATTTGGCTAGCCCGTGCTGTCTCCTCCCCTTCCTTAACCCTCTAGCTGTCTCCTCCCACCTTCCCATCCGCCCGCCCTCGGGCTCCTCCTCCTCCTCCCCTTTTCCTTCTTTCTTTCCCCACCCCCCATCAGTCTGAAGAAGGGTTTCGGCCCGAAACGTCGCCTATTTCCCTCGCTCCATAGATGCTGCTGCACCCGCTGAGTTTCCCCAGCAATTTTGTGTACCATCCCCAATCAGTACCCCGTTCCTGCCTTCTCCCCATATCCCCTGACTCCGCTATCTTTAAGAGCCCTATCTAGCTCTCTCTTGAAAGCATCCAGAGAACCGGCCTCCACTGCCCTACGAGGCAGAGAATTCCACAGACTCACCACTCTCTGTGAGAAAAAGTGTTTCCTCGTCTCCGTTCTAAATGGCTTACTCCTTATTCTTAAACTGTGTGTGTGGCCCCTGGTTCTGGACTCCCCCAACATCGGGAACGTGTTTCCTGCCTCTAGCGTGTCCAAACCCTTAATAATCTTATATGTTTCAATGAGATCCCGTCTTATGGGAAGAAGGGAAAAGGATGAGACTCTGAGCAACAAGGAAAGTGTTAAATAGTCAGAGAGAGCCTCAAAGCGCCGGAGACCCGGGTTCGATCTTGACTACAGGTGCTGTCGGTACGGGATTAGTAGGTACTCCCTGTGACCGTGTGGGTTTTCTCCAGCTCTGAGTTTTCTCCCACATCCCAAAGGCACGCAGATTTTGTAGGTTAATTGGCTTCTGTAAATTGTCCCTGGACTGGAGTGTAGGATAGAACTAGTGTAAGGGTGGTCGCTGGTCGGCACAGCCTTGATGGGCCGAAGGGACTGCTGTATCTCTATCTAACTAATCTCTAATGCTGTATCTCTAAACTAAACAAACCAAACTAACAAGGAGAGAGGATCAACAACTAGGCAACATGCTTTTTTCCCCTCATACATAGCTTAATTACAAACAGCTGTAGGTTTACTTTCCGTCTGAGAGGTCTCCTGCTGAGCACCGTAGGTTATAAATCTACAACTTTAGGCTGTGCCCGCCACACGACAGGAGAAGAAGGAGAATGGCTTAACTATTCCAATTTAAAAAAAAATCTGATAAACTTATTTTGTTTCGTGAAGGGAAAACTGTTGGCAAAGTTATTCTCTCCTGTGAAACTAAGCAACCAGTGGACTTTTACTGGGGAGAGCAAGCGAGAACCGTAGGTCGAGGGGGAGATACAGAGAGAGAGAGCGAGAGAGTTCTTGTTTCGGAGTGAGAAGGATCCGATTGAGCACAAAAGTCCAGCTACATTTCCCCCCATGTATAACCATGGGAAGACTGCAGTGTCAAGAGGCTTTTTTGTTAGTCTAGAGAGAGAGAGAGAGGCCCTTCGGCCCACCAAGCCCATGCCAGCCGTCGATCACCCGCTCACACTAGTTCCATCTTATCCCACTCTCGCATCCACTTCCTTCACACTTGGGGCAATTTCCAGAGGCCGATTAACCTACAAACAACGCGCGTCTTTCGGGATGTGGCAGGAAACTGGACCCATGTGGAACGTGCGAACTCCACACAGACAGCATCCGACGTCGGGATTGAACCGGGGTCTCTGGCGCTTTGAGGCAGCGGCTCTACCTCTTTGGGCTGAAGGGCCTGTTTCTGTGCCGTGTTTCTAAAGTCTAATAATAATAAACCTAAAGGAAACATCTCAAATACTGCTCGCCCTTATCGTTTAGTCTAGCTCGTTGTTTAAGAAAGAACTGCAGATGCTGGAAAAATCGAAGGTAGACAAAAAAGCTGGAGAGACTCAGCGGGTGAGGCAGCATCTATGGAGCGACGTTTCGGGTCGAGACCCATCTTAATCTAGCTCCATCACTTGTTCCAGAACAAGGGGCCACAGTTTAAGGATAAGGAGGAAATCTTTTAGGACCGAGATGAGGAAAACATTTTTCACACAGAGAGTGGTGAATCTCTGGAATTCTCTGCCACAGAAGGTAGTTGAGGCCGGTTCATTGGCTATATTTAAGAGGGAGTTAGATGTGGCCCTTGTAGCTAAAGGGATCAAGGGATATGGAGAGAAGGCAGGTACAGGATACTGAGTTGGATGATCAGCCATGATCATATTGAATGGCGGTGCAGTCTCGAAGGGCCGAATGGCCTACTCCTGCACCTATTGTCTATGTTTCTATGTCTGTACAGCGACTATCACTCTTGATTAGTACGGGTGTCAGGGGGTTAACTCAACAAAATCTATTATGAAGTTTATTAATTGCAAGATAACAGCTTTATGAGGGAAGGAAGCTCCAGATTTTTACCACCTTCTATATTAGAAAAAGTGCTTTCTTCCTGCCCTGCCTCTTAATAATTGGCTTACACAGAGTTGTCACTAAATACCATGAGTGGACACACGAATAAACAGGGAGAGAGAGAGAGAGAGAGAAGATGAGACTCTCGGTGAGAGAAGAATCAACGTATCTTTCTCCTGCACAATCCTTGAATAGTTTGCATAGTAATAGCACCCCTCAAGAAACAGATGTGGAGAAAAACTAACGGCAAGTCTTGGAGACACAAGGAACCGCAGATGTCGGTTTACCAAAAAAGACACAAAGTGCAAGAGTAACTCAGTTATCCCTGTCCACGTTCTCTAGAGATGCTGCCCTGACTCGCTGTTACTCCAGTACTTTGTGTCTATCTAAGGCTTAGAAGGATATCGGGCTAATACGGGACTCGTGTAGATTGGCATGGGCACGTTGGGCCGAAGGGCCTTTTTCCATTCACTATGACTCCATCTATGACTCTATTGACTATTGTGTTAACAATGCTGCTAGTAAGAATGTTACTGCTTTGTTTCAGTACATATGACAAACACTCTTGGCTCCTATCCCTCTCTCCATTGCCGAATCTCTCGTAGACGCCCATTTTCCAGGCGGTTGGTTCTCTCTCAGCCTCCTGCTGCCCTATTAAACATGATCTACACAAGTTCACAAGTTATAGGAGTAGAATTAGGCCATTTGGCCCATCGAGTCCACTCCGCCATTCAATCATGGTCGATCTCTGCCTCCCAATCCCATTTTCCCTGCCTTCTCCCCATAACCCTTGACACCCGTTAATGGAATCTTTGTTCCTCTCCAAACTCCCTTCTGCCTCTCCGGCCTGCCTCCCTCACAGATTCCCACCCCTTTCCTGTCCCTGGCCTCTGCTTTTCCCTGCATGGTGTTTCCCTTCCTGACTCTGGCCTCCGCCTTCTTCCTGCTCTGGAGGGGGTCTCCCGTTTCCAGGCTGCAGCTTGGAGCCGATGACTCTGTTGTGACTTGAATGTTTAAGTTTGGATTTAAACGGGTGCAATCTGTGCCCGTGGTTGACAGGTTATTTACGGCGATCAGCCAATGCCTCCGTTGATCACTCCCAGCACTGTGCCATCTTTAAGAACGTTTTCTGGATGTTTCAGCTTCTCATAGACTTTACCCATCACCTACATTTTTGTGAATTAGGTTCCCCTCTTCCTCAGCATGGCAAGTCTAAGCCGCAGTATCAGCTTCAAATTAAGCCACGTAACCCACGTCACAAGCCATTTAGAACGGAGACGAGGAAACACTTTTTCTCACAGAGAGTGGTGAGTCTGTGGAATTCTCTGCCTCAGAGGGCGGTGGAGGCGGGTTCTCTGGATGCTTTCAAGAGAGAGCTAGATAGGGCTCTTAAAAATAGCGGAGTCAGGGGATATGGGGAGAAGGCAGGAACGGGGTACTGATTGGGGATGATCAGCCATGATCACATTGAATGGCGGTGCTGGCTCGAAGGGCCAAATAGCCTACTCCTGCACCTATTGTCTATTGACTATTCATGATACAAAAGCTTTTGTAATGCCAAACTTGTATGGACTGTTTTGGTTGCACGAAGGACTTACGTTTTTTGCACTAGATTTATGGCTATTCATTGAATTAAAAAAAAAAAAGATTATACATTATCTGTGTGTATTGTGTTGATGGGCCTGTTCATCAGCCATGATCACATTGAATGCCGGTATTGGCTCGAAGGGCCGAATGGCCTACTCCTGCACCTATTGTCTATTTTCTATTCAGCCGCTGTATGTAAGAATTGAATTTTTCCGTTGTCGGTAAGTATGACATTTAATTGCTCTCTTGCCTCCCCCTCTTGCCTCTCAAGTAGAGATTCATTTATAAGACAGCACATTAACTACTTGCACGCTGAAGTCCTTGATGCCAAGGAGTACAAACACACGCCTACAGTTGAGGACACACAAGAGTGCTGGTGTAACTCAGCGGGTCAGGCAGCGGCTCTGGAGAACATGGATAGGTGACGTTTCATTCTCCAGACACTTTTTTTCTACTGAAGTAGGTACTTGACCCGAAACGCCACCTATCCATGTTCTCTAAAGGAGCTACCTGACCGGCTGAGTAATGCCCCCGTCCCACTTAGGAAACCTGAACAGAAACCTCTGGAGACTTTGCGCCCCACCCAAGGTTTCCGTGAAGTTCCCGGAGGTTGCAGGTGGTTGCCGGAGGTTGCAGGTAGTGGAAGCAGGTAGGGAGACTGACAAAAACCTACAGGAACCTCCGGGAACCGCACAGAAACCTTGGGCGGGGCGCAAAGTCTCCAGAGGTTTCCGTTCAGGTTTCCTAAGTGGGACAGGGGCATTACTCCAGCACTTTGTGTCCTTTTGTGTACTAACCAGCAACTGCAGTTCTTTGTTTATGCACACATGCAGTTGCAGGGAAAACGCTGTTTCAGTGCTTAAGGATCCATTGTGTCTTCGTATTAGATGAGAGTGTTTGAATAAACACAGTGGCTGCCACTGTGGCCCAACGGGCTGCATTCCTGACTGTTTAAAAGTTGTGCTTCTGAGCATCATTCCAGAGACCTGACATGAAGTCTACATTAATGATCCCATTGCCGTGTTAAGGGAATTCTGTTAGACACATCAACTTCCAGCCAGGATATTTAATACAGAGATAGACACAAAGAGCTGGAGTAACTCGGCGGGTCAGACAGCATCTCTGGAGAGAAGGAATGGGTCGAGACCCTGCTTCAGTCTGAAACCCACTGACTGAGTTACTCCAGTTCTTTGTGTCTATCTTCGGTTTAAACCATCACCTGCAGTTCCTTCCTACACATTTAATACACAGAGTATGAGAGTATCCCTTGTGTGGATGGAGGGAATTGCTCTTCAAAGATCAGTGGCGTCTTGAGCTGATATTTGTATCTCAGCCAACATCAATAAAAATCATTTGGTCAATAACACATGGTTGTAGAAACAAAGAACTGCAGGTGCTGGTTTATACCAACGAAAGACACAAAGTGCTGGAGTAACTCAGCGGGTCTGGCAGCATCTCTGGAGAAAAAGGATAAGTGACGTTTCGGGACGAGACCCTTCTTCAGAATAGTTTTACTGTTAGTCCAAATGGTTTTGGTCCCTTGCAGGCGGGGGACCAAAACCCCTGTGAATTAATTGACATGGATATCCTCCGGGTGCTCCGGTTTCCTAACACATCCCCAAGAAGTGCTGGTTTGTAGGTTCATTGCCCTGAGTGTAGAGGGAGTGGGTACAAAAGTGGGATAACTGGGAACTGGCGTGAATGAGTGATTGATGGCCGGCATGGATTCAACGGGCCGAATGGCCTGTTTCCATGTTGTATCTCTAAACGTTGCTGCTCCTGAGAGCTTGATGTGCGTTGACTAGTTATCTTGTAACAAGAACACCGACTGGACTTCAAGAACTTCATTGGCTTCATTGTTAACAATGTTTATGAAAATGTCCGTACAAATGGAGTTCTAAAGGGCTTTGGTTAGGCTGTATTTGGAGTATTGGATGCTGTTCCATTCACCCCAATATTGGACGGATGTGGAGGTTTTGGAGAGGGTGCAGAGGAGGTTTAGTTTAGTTTAGTTTAGAGATAGGCCCTTCAGATAGGCCCTTAGTTTAGAAACAGGCCCTTCAGCCCACCGGGTCCGCGCCGACCAGCGATCCCCACTTATTAACACTATCCTACACCCACTAGGGACAATTTACATTTACACCAAGCCAATTAACCTACAAACTTGGAGGTCTTTGGAGTGTGGGAGCAAACCAAAGATCTCGGAGAAAACCACGCAGGTCACGGGGAGAACGTACAAACTCCGCGCAGACAGCACCCGTAATCAGGATGGAACCCGGTGCTGCAATCGCTGTAATGCCCCTGTCCCACTTAGGAAATCTGAACGGAAACCCCTGGAGACTTTGCGCCCCACCCAAGGTTTCCGTGCGGTTCCCGGAGGGTGCAGGTGGTTGCCGGAGGTTGCAGGTGGTTGCCGGAGGTTGCAGGTAGTGGAAGCAGGTAGGGAGACTGACAAAAACCTCCGGGAACCGCACGGAAACCTTGGGTGGGGCGCAAAGTCTCCAGAGGTTTCCGTTCAGGTTTCCTAAGTGGGACAGGGGCATAAGGCAGCTACTCTACCCCTGCGCCACTGTGACTGCCGTTTATCGGAATGCTGCATGGATTAGAGAGTTTCGGCTACAATGAGAAGTTGGATAGTCTTGGACTGTTTTCTCTGGAATGACGGCGGTTGAGGGGAGGGGAAAGCCTCATGGAGATGTGCCGGGCAAGTTTTTTTTTTACACAGGGTTGGGGAGGCTTGGAACACATTGCCAGGGGTGGTGATGGAGGTAGATACAATAGCGGATTTTGAGAGGCTTTTAGATAGACACGTGGAAGTTCGCTTGTATATAATTAGAAGTAATGAACTGGGGATTCCGGCTCACAAAAAAAGTTCACAAAGTGCTAGAATAGCAACAGGTCGGGCAGCATCCCTGGAGAACCTGGGCAGGAGACGTTTCCGGCACAGAACCCTTCTTCAGACTGATAGACGTATGTGTAGGTAATGTATTAATGCAGTCAAATATCTTGAGGAGCTCCACAGGACAGCCAGGGTGGCGCAGCGGTAGAGTTGCTGCCTTACAGCGCTTGCAGTGCCAAAGACCCGGGTTCCATCCCGACTGCAAGTGCCGTCTCCCCGTGACCGCGTGGGGTTTCTCCGAGATCCTCGGTTTCCTCCCATTTCCTCCCACACTCCAAAGACGTACAGGTATGTAGGCTAACTGTGCATTTCGTCGTCTCTGTACTGTACACTGCACAATGACAATGAATCTGAATCTGAATCTGTAATTGGCTTGGTGGTGTACTTGTAAAGTTGTCCCTAGTGGGCGTGGGATAGTGTTAATGTGCGGGGATCGCTGGTCGGCGCGGACTCGGAGGGCCCGAAGTTTCCGCGCTGTATCTCTAAACTAAAAAATCTAAACTAAGCAGTTATTAACCAGAAAAACTTGAATGAGTCCCATCGAAACTTAGGCAGAGGTATTAAGGGGAATCTTTGAGGTATTTGGGAGAACTGGGGGTTGGGGACTGGACATTGTGCCTTCCCCCACAGTGGTGTCCATTGTGGGGGGATGATTTTCTGTCTCTACGTAATCCTGTTAGTCTTTGTCCAAGATGGCTGCCGTGGAGGGTGAGTGGACGCTGGCGCGCTTTGGCTGCCGCTGCTCTCTCTTCACATTGTGTTTTTGATTTTCTGTTTTTGGACTGAATTCTGTTTTTAGTTTGTGTCTCTGTGATGTCTTTATTATTTATTTTACTCTGATTATATGTTTGTATTCCTGTTAATCTATGTAAGGTGTCCTTGAGATGTCTGAAAGGCGCCCAACAAATAAAATTTATTATTATTATTATTATTACGGTCAGGAAGGGCCATATGGGGAAAAATAGGAGTGAGTTGTGATTCCAATGTCAAAAATAGAAAAAGACGAGGAATAGATGGAATATTCTAGCGCATCTTTCACAAGCTCAAGGCGTCCCAGTATCTTTACAGCTAATAAAATACGTATGATGTGTTGTAATGCAGGAAACATTCACCAGCTGCATGGCGCAAGTCAGAAGTGTGATAGGGCACTATTCACTCGCCTGGATATGTACAGATCCATAAACACTCCAGAAACTCAACACCACTGCTGAGAATTTAGCTTAGAATAGATTAGATTAGGTTAGATTAGATTAGATTCATCTTTATTGCCATTGTGCAGAGTACAAGCACTGACTGAGACAACAAAATGCTTTTATCACCATAAAAATATTTAAAAAAATTAAGAACACAGAACACGATAGTCTATAGCATAAACATCCCCACACAGCGGAATCAAGTTTCCCACTGTGAGGGAAGGCACCAAAGTTCAGTCATCCCCCTCTCTGATGTTCTTTGATGTTCACCCGTGGTTGGGGGCCTCCCGAGCCCCCCGTGTGGTGGCCGCTACGGGCGGCCCGATATTCAGGCCCTCTCGCCGGGATGATGGAACTCCGACGAAGATCTCGGAGAAAACCCACGCGGCTCACGGGGAGAGCGTACAAACTTCGTGCAGACAGCACCCGTAGTCGGGATTGAACCCGGGTCTCTGGCGCTGCATTCGCTGTAAGGCAGCAACTCTACCGCTGCTCTTTTGGCAGCTCCTCACAGATACAGACTACCCACTGAGTGAAGAGTTGCCCCTGAGGCCTCTCCTCACTCTCACCCCTCTCAGCTCAAGCCTTACGCCCTCTAGTTTTAGAATCCTTTATCCTGGCCCACTGAGTTCCTCTCCAGCACTTTGTCCTTTTGCTTGAGATTCTAGCATCTGCAGTCTCTTGTATCTCCAGCTTTCTGTAATAGTTGCATACACAGTATATGAGAGCGGAAGACCATTTTATTTTGAATCAACTTGCTTATTCACAATTTTAATGCCAAATAATTTCTGAAGTGTTTACGCGTGTACCCCAGACCAGTGGAATTGTATGCGGGAAGGAGCCGGTTTCTTGGAAAAGGTGAAGGAAAAACAGAGGGAGTAAAGCTTTCATCTTTCAAAGTGCCTGCAGGAGGACTTGGAACACACATCTCAAGCAGAGAGCAGAGAGGGCCCTCTTTGAGCAATTTATTTGTCAGACTCAGCAGAGAATACATTCCATTTAGCATGACGAACTTTCCACTCTCAGTTCCACAACACCGAGCTGTGCTTGCAGCCAGGTCCTTCTAGTGCTGCACGGACTCCCTATCCCTAGTGCGAAGGAAGGCACTGCAGATGCTGGTTTAAACCGAAGATAGACACAAAATGCTGGAGTAATTCCGCGGGTCAGACGGCATCTCTGGAGAAAAGGAATGGGTGACGTTTCGGGTCGAGACCCTTCTTCAGACTGAGAGCCCGGGGAAAGGGAAATGAGAGATATATAGACGGTGATTGTAGAGAGAGATATTTCTTTATTTATATAGCACATTTTTAGTCAACTTGCATTGACCCCAAAGTGCTTCACATAATTACATCCACACACACAGGCAAAGGTGGGTGAGGTGTCTTGCCCAAGGACACACACAGGCAAAGGTGGGTGAAGTGTCTTGCCCAAGGACACAACGACAGTATGCACTCCAAGCGGGATTCGAACCAGCTACCTTCCGGTTGCCAGCCGAACACTTAGCCCATTGTGCCATCTGTCGTCCCCCTATATAGAACAAATGAATGAAAGATATGCGGATAAAGGAAACAGGGTGGTTAAGAAGGAACTGCAGATGCTGGAAAATCGAAGTAGGCAAAAGTGCTGGAGAAACTCAGCGGGTGCGGCAGCATCTATGGAGCGAAGGAAATAGGCAACGTTTCGGGCCGAAACCCTTCTTCATAGATGCTGCCGCACCCACTGAGTTTCTCCAGCACTTTTGTCTACTGTTAGGTATGGGCTAGGTGAAAATGAGTTACAGATAACGAGACTCAACAAGACGACTTTGAAGCTAGAAGAAGGACTTAGGTGAGGAGAGACGGAGAGAGATGGGATGCAAGGGTTACTTGAAGTCAGAGAAATCAATATTCATACCGCTGGGGTGTGAGCTGCCCAAGCTAAATATCAGATGCTGTTTCTCCAATTTGCATTTGGCCCAACTCTGACAATGGAGGAGGCCCAGGACAGGAAGGTCAGTGTGGGAATGGGAGGGTGAGTTAAAGTGTTTGTCAGCAACTCAACTATAGATTATTTACCAAATATTTCTCTTGAAGAATTTTGAGATTAGAGGTTGGATTAAAGATTTGCATTTAAAGACTGGAGTTTGGCAAACTATCCTTTGCGCTAGGTTCCTCAAGTACCAGATGGAAATGGAAGTGTCGGCTATGGAGGTTCTGATGACAACACACATGCCCCCACTGATTAATCTAAGATTTAATAGCAATCTGAGGGGTAACATTTTCACACAGAGGGTGGTGGGTGTATGGAACAAGCTGCCAGAGGAGGTAGTTGAGGCTGGGACTATCCCATCGTTTAAGAAACAGTTGGACAGGTACATGGATAGGACAGGTTTGGAGGCAGGTGGGAGTAGGGTAGTTGGGACATTGTTGGCCGGTGTGGGCGAGTTGGGCCGAAGGGCCTGTTTCCACACTGTATCATTCTATGACTCTATGATAGGATTCCTGATTGTTCAGTTAGAACAAAGGTCCCAACCCGAAATGTTACCTATCCATGTTCCCCAGGGATGCTGCCTGCTGAGTTATTCCAGCACTTTGTATCCTCCAGCACTTTTCGCCGGAACTATTCATTATCACATTGCTTTTCTGGGAACTAGCTGTAAATTGGGTGCCATGTTTCCGAAATTAGATTTAGTTTAGTTTATAGTTACAGCGTATAAAAACAGGCACTTCGGCCCACCGAGTTCGTCCCTACCAGCGATCCCCACACACTTACACTATTCTACACACTAGGGACAATTTACAATTACATCAAGCCTATCGGCCGACTGACTTGTACGTCTTTGGAGTGTGGGAGGGAACCGATGATCCTGGAGAAAACCCACGGGGAGAAGGTACAAACTCTGTGTAGACAGCACCCGCAGTCAGGATCGAACCCGGGTCTCTGGCTGCAACTCTACCACTGTGCCACCGTGCCACCCATTGCAGTAGCGACAAGGGCCTCGTTAGCTGTGGGACCATGTGAAGCACCGTGAGGATGGGAAAGGTGCTCGACAAAGGCAGGATGATTTTCATTCAGCAAGGACTCTGAGTAAACAGAGCGGGTGATGTTTGTGTTTAGATATTCGAGTTGCGATACAGTCTCGTACAGTTGTTTTATTTATTTACAGGAAGATGGTAAGAACATTTTTTATTGGCATCAATATTATCCCATCTTGATTTGATAAACCACTGGCGTGTTAGACTCCAAGACGTCAGGCAGAGGTCATACTAAGTTCCCTAATGGATATGACTGAGCATTGTTAGGGTAGATAAGCTTTGGTGGTTATTGTGTTCTGGTTCCAGACCACAGAACATAACAGTGGATCAGATTTAGATCTTCGAAGGTCACTTACTTCCTTGCGTCAGTTGATTAATTGAAAGATACAACATTAAAGAGGCCCTTCGGCCCACCGGGTCCATGCCATCAACCACCCATTCACACTAGTTCTATCTTATCTCACTTTCGCATCCACTCCCTAGGGGTAATTTACAGAGGGCCAATTAACCTACGTACAAACCCGCACGTCTTTGGGATGTGGGAGGAAACCGGAGCTCCTGGAGGAAACCCATGTGGTCACATGGGAGAACGCGCAAACTCCACAAGGACAGCGCCCGAGGTCAGGATTGAACCCGGGTCTCTTGCGCTGTGAGGCAGCAGCTCTACCAGCTGCATCACAGTTCTTCCCAAGTGTTGGTCAAAACCAGAGCTAGCCCACCTAATCCCACCTCTGTAGCCCTGCAGGTGATGACCAACAATGGAATAATGAAATTCTTACTTCCAGCAGCATAACAGCAGCTCCAAATACGGTTTCAATGTAATGAGGGGCTTTCCTATTACTATTCTTTCACCGTATGGGTCAAAAAAAAAAAGTCCTCAACTCCTCTCCAATCCTGCAATTACTTTAAATCTCTGTGGAAGCAAGGAACTGCAGATGCTGGTTTACACAAAAGGGCACACAGTGCTGGAGTAACTCAACGGGTCAGGCAGCATCTCTGGAGGACATGGATAGGTGAGCGTTCGGGAACGTTCTTTAGACGATCTGAAGAAAGCCCCCAGCCCAAATTGTCACCTGTCCATGTTCTCCAGGGAAACTGCCTGAGCCGCTGAGTTAATCCAGTATTTTGTGATCTTAATTTAACTCCATGCTGTTCTGATGAGGAAAACTAGGTTCTCCTTATTTACTCCCCCTACATAATATTCCTCTATTCCAGCTTCCCTAACTTTCCACATTCCTATGGATTTCTCCCTGGCGACAGTTTCATATATCTCCTCCGCCTCCTCTCTGACACGATTACATCTTTCCTGTAACATGGTAACCAGAACTGTATGCATTACTCATCGGTCCTAAGGGACTGCCCAGGGAGAAGAAAGAAGATGTGGTACATGAGCTGCAGCCTTGTGCTGTGTACAGTTCTTGCATGGTGTCTCTACTTTTATAGTCTTACGCCTTGGCTAATAAAGGAAAGCGTCCCATATGTGTAAGAAAGAACTGCAAAATGCTGGTTTAAATCGAAGGTAGACACCAAATGCTGGAGAAACTCAGCGGGTGAGGCAGCATATATGGAGCAAAGGAAAATAGGTGTCGTTTCGGGTCGAGAGTCTGAAGAAGGGTCTCGACCCGAAACTTCGCCCATTCCTTCTCTCCAGAGATGCTGCCTCACCCGCTGAGTTACTCCAGCATTTTGTGTCTACCAAAGCATCCCATATGCTGTCTAAATAGGAAGAGCAGGAGGTTGTACAGCTACTTGAGTCTGATCCGCCATTCAATAAAATCATGACTGATCCTGCCATCCCAGTTCACTTTCTAATCTCATCCACATACTCTTCATGCTTGGCAAATCCAAAATATGTGATGATTTGAGTCTTCAGTGTATTGACTAATGAGACACATTGAGCCTTTTGGGGTTTAGAATTCCGGAGATTCCAAAATTCCTCCTTGGTTGTAAACGGACTCCATGATGCCTTGATCCCTCGATCCCAACTCTCCCACCCGCCAACCTCCATGAGATAATGGATGGGATTTATATAGCGCCTTTCTAATACTCAAGGCGCTTTACATCGCATTATTCATTCACTCCTCAGTCACACTCGGTGGTGGTAAGCTACTTCTGTAGCCACAGCTGCCCTGGGGCAGACTGACGGAAGCGTGGCTGCCAATCTGCGCCTACGGCCCCTCCGACCACCACCAATCACTCACACACATTCACACACATTCACACACAGGCAATTGCCTCTCATTCTTCTCAGATCCAGCGGGCTTAGTCAGTCCGCTTCAATGTCTCCCCAGGAGAGATAATTGGAAGGCAGAGTTTGAATGGACAATCCTTCAAGTTGTTAGTCTACTGCCAATCTGACCACACAGCGCACTGGTTCCACAATACATAATATACTTGTCCTGAAACGGCAAGAACAAGGGGGGACCTGGACTAGGGGGGGGGGGGGGGGGGTGGGCACCGAGAAAGAAAGAGGGAGGGGTGTCGAGAACAAAGGGGGACCTGGGGTGGGATGAAGATGGAACCAACATTACTCAAATAATATATTTGTATCTTTTGTATCTTTTCACTCTCTTGTGGCATTCTTTGAATGTAAAAAACAACGAATCTCACTATACCTAGGTACATGTAACAATAAAGTATGCACAAAATGCTGGAGTAACTCAGCGGGTGAGGAGAGAAGGAATGGGTGACGTTTCGGGTCGAGACCATCATGATGGTGATACAATAAAGTGTATCACCATCATCATCAAACAGGTTACCATTGGCCCAAGTATTAACTCAGATGGGTCTTGTGTTGTCAGTAATACTGTTCTGAGAGGTTTATTATCCAGCTTGCCTTGTGAGTCATATCTCGTGCTGAACTGGTGAATCACCAGTCTGTTTGTCTGTGCCTCCTCTATGTTCCAAACACTGAGACTGTGAACAGACGGGGAAAGAGAGAGGTTATTTTTGTGTAATATCTTTCACAAGATTGGAATAGCTCTAAACACCTGAGAGCCTCATCTTGTACCTTGCTGCGATCTATAAGATGTGGCAGCCAACTTGCACACAGCCGGCTCCCAACGTTGATGAAGTAAATATTGGTGAGAGTTCCCTTGCACCTCCAGAGTAATGCGATGAAGTGGGAAATATTGGCGCGTGTGCTGGGGGGATCATCTCTATCCCTCTGCAGAATGGCACGCTGGAATCTTTCACCTGAATGAGCCCACCTCAGTTTACCGTCTCCTTCATAGTACAACAATACATCACTCGCTCGGTGCAGCACTGAGGATGTGACGGCCTGGCAGACAGTAATGGCCCTGTCCCACGGTACGAGTTCATTCCAAGAGCTCTCCCGAGTTTGCCCTGATTCGAACTCGGAGATTTACGGTAATGGCCGCTCGTCGGTACTCGGGGCTCTCGTGGACATTTTTCTACATGTTGAAAAATCTTCACGAGTCTTCCCGTGCTTACCTGCCGTTAGCGAGTCTTCCCGAGTACCTGACGTTAGCGTTACGAGCCGCTAAGAGACGTCCCCGAGCTCCGACGTACCCGCTACGTTCATTCTCCGTGCTTACCACGAGTCTGATTTTTTTTCAACTCGGGAGAGCTCTTGGAATGGACTTGCATCGTGGGACAGGGCCATAAACCAGAGGGATCACAAGGGAGTTTAAGAAGGAACATCAGATGCTAGAAAATCGAAGGTGGACAAAAATGCTGGAGAAACTCAGCGGGTGAGGCTGCATCTATGGAGCGAAGGAAGGTTTGTTTAATTAGAGCCATGCATCACGGAAATGGGTCCTTGGCTCAACTCGTCTATGCCGACCAAAAATGTCTCATCCAAGCTAGTCTCATTTACTCTCGTTTGGCCCATATCCCTCTGTCATTCAGTCACAGCTACTACCTCTGGCAGCTCATTCCATGCACCCACCACCCTGCATGCAAACGTCATCCTTCAGGTTCCTATTAAATCTTCCCCTCTCTCCTTAAACCTCCAGATCTTGATTCCCCTTCATTGCGATAAAAACCCTGTGCGTTCACCCCACCTATTCCCCTCATGGTTTTGAAAACATCTCTATAAGATCACCCCTCAGCCTCCTGCGCTCCAAGGAATAAAATGATATTGGAAGATCGTATCTCTGGGTCACGTTGATCTCTGTTCTGTCATACTCCAGGACTTGATTGGCAATCTGCTTTCAGTTTGTGATAGAGGGCAAAGGGTCTGGGGTTAACTGAGGATACCTTGGACAGTGTGTGCTCTGCTCCTTACAGTTTTGTGGCAGGAGGCAGCGCTCGCATGTGGGAACCAGTCAGAGTCAATGCAGAAAATGGAACAGCACAGCACAGGAACAGGCCCTTCGGCCCACAATGTCCGTGCCATTCATGATGCCAAGTTGAATGAATGAATAAGTTTACTGGCCAAGTACATACACATACAAGGAATTTGCCTTGGTGCTCCGCTCGCAAGTAACAACACGACATACAGTCAACAGTTTATTAAGATTAAAACATTAAGAATAAAATATTATAGTTTAAACATGTGAATGAAATAAAATACCAGGGCAAAAGGCGGCAACAGACTTTTGGTTATTGAGTAGAGCTACAACTCGTGGAAAAAAGCTGTTAAACCAATCTCCTCTGCCTGCACGTGCTAATAGGTTATTTTTATAGACTTGTTAGTGTCCTCAGTTCCAAGGATCCAGCCTCCAGTCCCGTCCCAACCCAACCTCTCTCCATTGCTCTCTCCATCTCTCTCTTTCTCTCTCTCTTTCTTTCTCTCTTTCTCGCGCTCTCTTTCTCTCTTTCTCTCGCTCTCTTTCTCTCCCTTTATCTCTTTATCTCTTTCTCTTTCTCTTTCTCTCTCTCTCTTTCTCTTTCTCTCTTTCGCTCTCTTTCTCTCTCTCATTTCTCTCTTTCTCTCTCTTCTTCTTCTTTGTCCTAAGGTCCCATCATCAGCTGGTGTGAGTTTTTCTGTGAAAGCTTTGAGCTGTTTCACTATGTTAAAATGCTTTGCACTTCAATGCATGGTAATGGCAAGCTACCAGTACTAACTAACGGAATTGTATTCTGGCAAGAGTGAGGCAAGCTTATTATAAAATGGGGGGAAAGCAAAACAAATTGCTTGTGCAACATCATTTTCATGTTAGGGAACGATGATGAAGGCTAAGATAGATTGAATGTTTGACCGTTCTTTGAGCGTGACCTTGTGACTGTATTGTGTGCCCCTGTGATTAATCTACGTGCCTTGTTGTTTAGCTTGTAGTTCTTAATGGAATTCCAGCAAATTCCAGCACATTCCAGAGGAAATGGGTAACAGACCTCATGTGACGATTCAGAGTTTTACTTCATACACAAATATGGTAAAAGGCCACAGAATGAGTGCACTTTGTGAAAGGGCCCTGGGGGGCAAAGACTAAAGCTCGTTTGCATTCTGTGTGTATCCACTGATGAATTTGTAGACTTTCTCTCCCCGTGCCTCTCTTCCCCCACTCACTTCATCATCCTTTAGATTCTGTCTCCGCAATCCCGTACACCAGATCTCCATCATCCATCACTCTATCAACTCTGCTCCCTCTCTCCATTTCTGTGTGAAGTCCCTCTCTCTCCCCATCACCCCTCGACAGTTTGATGAGTCCTGCTCCCTTCGTGAATTCTCGGAGTCTTCTCATCACCTAGAGTCCCGCGATCCTTCGACCCGAGTTCTCTCCTCTCTTCGCCCGGAGTTGGAGAGAGAGAGAGAGCATGGAAACAGGCCCTGCGGCCCACCAAGTCCATGCCGACCATCGATCACCAGTTCACACTAGTTCTATGTTATTCCACTTTCTCATCCACTCCCTACACTCGAGGGGCAATTTATGGAAACTAATTAACCTACAAACCCAAACTTCACACAGACAGCACCAGAGATCAGGATCAAAGCGTGAGACAACACTTCTCTGGTCTCTGGCACTGTGAGGCAACTGTGCTGCCCACAGTGAGTTTGTGACTGACTTCGGTGAGTTTTCCTGTCTTCAGATGTTTCCTTGGTCCTCCTTTCTTCACCCAGACTTCTGTGAGTTCTCCTGTCTTTGATCTTAGTTCCATTTATCCTCCTCTTTGACCGGTTCTGTCAGTCCCCCCGGCTTTTAGAGTTCTGTGAGTCTCTTTCTCACTGTTTTTTCCCCCTTTGTTGTTTCATCTGCTCATTGACTTCCAGCATGAGATCCTTCTTCAGACTAAAAGTACTTCTTTAGATTCTCAAAGTGATGTGAAAATTACATATGCCCTGAACTCTGTTGTGCAAAATATGGCTGGTGAGGGGAAACACAGTGAAGGTGTATTATTTCATTGTATTTTTACTCTTCTCGTCAGGTTGAAGAGCTCATCATGGGACAACATTGCCTGCAGTGTATGAAGTACCTACTGTTCATCTTCAACCTTATCTTCTGGGTAAGCGATGGTTATTTTCCAGTGAATTCTGTGTTTGTCCGTGTGTGGACATTGTGCCTCTGCAGGACATCTGAACTCCCTCTAAACTCCTGCCATCGGGAAGAAGGTACAGGAGCCTGAAAGCTGTAATGTCCAGGTTCAGGAACAGCTTCTTCCCGACAGCCATCAGGCTATTAAACACGACAACCTCCAAATAACCTCTGAGCCTTGTAGACTTGAGGGCAGTGGTTTTGTCTTTTTGCACTAATATTGTTTGTTTGTTATTTTTAATGTGTATTCGTTTGTGTGTGTGTGTATATATATTAAAAAGTTCAGTATATATACACTGAACTTTATATATACATATATATAAAAAGTTCAGTATATATATATATTTTTTCTCATTTATTATATTGTTTACAGAGTACTATGCTTACATATTCTGTTGAAGTGCTGCAAGTAAGAATTTCATTGTTCTGTGTGGAATATATGACAATAAAACACTCTTGACTCTCGAACTGCCAAGACTTTGGGGAGCTTTATGGGCCTGTCCCACTTACGCGACTTTTCCGGTGACTGCCGGCACCCGTCATAGGTCGTTGCAGGTCGCCGAAAATGTTCAACATGTTGAAAATCCAGCGGCGACCAGAAAGACGCTCCAACTCTTTGGGCGACTAAGGGGACTACTCACGACCATACCTGGCGGCACCCTGGTGACATGTCGCGGGGTACATGAAGCCTGTATGGCCGTGAATAGTCGCCCAAAGAGTCGTACCTTGTTCTGTTCGCCGTTTGATCAATGGTGGGTGGGCGGCGTGACTCACGTCTCAGCGGCCTCTGCAGTCCGTCTGTCTTTTTATTATTTTTTGTCTCGTTTGAATGTAGTTTTTATTTATTTTTTAACTGGGTATGTGTGTGGGGGGCGGGGGGTGGGGGGGGAAACTTTTAAAATCTTTTCCCTGTAAGGAGAACCCGACCTTTTCCCTGTCGGGTCTCCGTTGTCGTTGGGGCCGAGCACCGTGGAGCGGCCTCCAACCGGAACGACCTGGGGCTCCAGTCGCGGAGCCTGCGGACCTACTCACCATCGTGGAGCTGGCCGAGTCCGGAGCGGGAGGAGCTGTGGTGGCGCGCGGCTGCGACCCGACCCCCGGAGATTCGGAGGCTCCAACCGCAGGTCTGGTAGACAGTAACACTGGGAGCCCGCGGGTCCCTTCTGGGAGACCGCTTTTCGGGGCTTCCGCAACGGCGACTTCTCCCGCCCGAGTTGCGGGGTTGAAGAGTACCTGGAGCGGGGCCTTACATCATCGCCCGGCACGGCTTTAAATGGCCACGGGACACTGACCATCGCCCGCCGGGGGCTTTGACTCTGACATCGGGAGGAGAATGGGGAGTGCAGGGGAGAGATAAGACTTTGCCTTCCATCACAGCGAGGAGGAGATGCGCTGTGATGGATGTTTGTGTAAATTGTGTTGTGTCTTGGTTCTTTTCCTTGTGTGTATGACTGCAGAAACCAAATTTCGTTTGAACCTCAATGAGGTTCAAATGACAACAAATAAAATTGTATTGTATTGTATTGTATTGTATCTTTCCCTCTCAACCCCATTCTTCTGCCTTCTCCCCATAACCCGTGACACCCCTACTAATCAAGAAGGCAGCTAGAAATACAAATGTTTAAGAAGGAACTGCAGATGCTGTAAAATCGAAGGTAGACAAAAATGCTGGAGAAACTCAGCGGGTGAGGCAGCATCTATGGTGCGAAGGAAATAGGCAACGTTTCGGGCCGAAACCCTTCTTCAGATACAAATACAAATAGTCAGGTGGCCTTTAATGCAAGACAATTTGAGCAAAGATATATATAATTATATGCAGGGTGGATTATGCATGCTGGTTTTGCTCAGATCCTGAATCGTTTTAAAACCTCATTTTAATCACACCTGTGTTTACAACCTTGTCTTCACCTGCCTGGATCCGAGGGATGCGGGTCGATAGTGTGGTGAAGAAGGCTTTTGGAACAAGGGCCTTCATTGATCAGCTGTGTCTCAGCGTAAAATTGTCTTTGCTGACTTATTCATGAAGCGCTTACGATGAATTTGCCACGTTTCAGGTGCTACATAAACACACTTTTGTTGTCTTTTGATACAGCTGAGCGGATGTGGGATTCTGGGAGTCGGCGTGTGGCTGGTGGTTACGCAGGGCAACTTTGTGACTCTCTCCTCATCCTTCCCATCTCTCACCGTTGCCAATTTCTTCATTGCCGCGGGATCCGTCATCATGATCGTGGGATTTCTTGGTTGCATCGGGGCTGTGATTGAAAACCGTTGTCTCCTGCTCAGTGTAAGTACACGGTTACATTCGGCTTCAGGCTGCTGCAGGTTTAGGTGTAATATTGTCACATCTACCGAGGTTCAGTGAAATGGGAGTTTCACTGGACTTTCTACTCGACACTTTAATCTATCGCAGTCGCTGCCTCAAAAAGGCTGGCAGCGTCATCAAGGACCCACACCATCCTGGCCACACACTCATCTCCCCGCTTCAGGTAGAAGGTACAGGAGCCTGAAGACTGCAACGTCCAGGTTCAGAAATAGCTACTTCCCCACAGCCATCAGGCTATTAAACTCAACTGAAACAAATCTCTGAACACTAATAGCCCATTATCTGTTTATTTGCACTTTATCTGCTTATTTATTAATGTGTGTATATATTTATATAATGGTATATGGACACACTGATATGTTCTGTATTCATGCCGACTATATTCTGTTGTGCTGAAGCAAAGCAAGAATTTCATTGTTCTATCTGGGACACATGACAATAAACTCACTTGACTTGACTTGACTTGACTAATTCTATGTTTCATGTTTCTTGCTGTGTTTTAGACTGTTGGCAGACTAATTTCCCTCCTGGGATAAATAAAATTCCTATTGTATCATATCGCAAAGCTTTATTTTGCATGCTTTCCAATTAAATCAGCTAATACTAAACATAATTGCAACCAAGTCAAACTCAAGTACAATAGGCAGAGCAAAAGGGAGACACAGAGTGCAGAATATAGTTCTCAGCATTCCAGCACAACAGTTCCACATACAAATTCCAATGTGGACTTCGGGGTCTAGATGAATCGGACAGTACCCTTGGTTTAGGAAGGAGCCATTCTGAAGTCTGATAACAGAGTTATCAGCCCATTAATTCATTAATTCATTTTTGGGGAGGAAATATGCATTCCCTGCCAACATATGACTGCAGACCCACAGAAATGTGTTTGAGTCTTGCAGTGGGCCAGCGAGCTCCCTGCTCAAGGGCAGTGAGGGGTGGGCAAAAGCCCAGACTCACTTTCCCAGTCTGATCTCTAAAAACTTTTCTCTTTCCTCTAGTTTTTTGTGGTTCTCCTGATCATCTTCCTCCTTGAAATGATTGTCGGAATCTTGTTCCTCTGCTGCCAGGATGAAGTAAGTGTCGATTTCAGGAATTTTGTCCATTTCAATGGTTCGGCCAAAAAAACACCAAAGGGGCTGTCCCACTGTACGAGGTAATTCAAGAGCTCTCCCGAGTTTAAAAAAAATCAAACTCGCGGTAAGTAGGTAGAATGTACGTAGCGGCTACGTCGGAGCTCGTGGATATCTCGTAGCGGCTCGTAATGCTAACGGCAGGTACTCGGGAAATGCGGAAACTCGTGAAGTTTTTTCAGCACTGTGAAAAATCTCCACGAGAGCCCCGAGTACCTACGAATGGCTATTACCGTAATTCTCCGAGTTTGAATCAGGGGAAACTCGGGAGAACTCTTGAATTAGCTCGTACAGTGGGACAGGCCCTTAACATCAACCTCCTCGCGGTTCGCCAACCCAAGTACTAATATTACAAGGAGACACAGATCAACAAACTCATCGTGAGGGCTGGCTCTGTCCTCGGGGTGGAGTTAGCTTCATGGGAGGTGGTCTTGGAGGGGAGGAGGATGCCCAAACTGCAGAGCATCTTGGACAATACAGCTCACCCCCTCCATGATACCCTGGTCAACCTGAGGAGCACCTTCAGCAACAGACTGGTTCCACCAAAATACAGCACAGAACGCCACAGGAGATCCTTCTTCCCTGTGGATATCAAACTGTACAACTCCTCCCCCTTCTGTCATGGGGAGACTGAGGCTGACTCCCCTCCCCCCCCCCCCCCCCCCCATCATTGCGCATCCCCCAAGCCTTTCCACTCGTCACTTTCTCGTGCATTCCATGCATTTTGTGTTTTTTATGAATGTTGGCAGATCAATTTCCCTCCTGAGATAAATAAAGTTGTATTTGTATCGTACAAGATACTACAGATGCTGAAATCTTGAGTAAAAAGACGAGGTACTAGAGGAACTCAGCGGGTCAGGCAGTATTCATGGAAGGAATGAACATGTGATGCTTCGGGACAGGAACCTTCTTCAAACTAAAGAAGAGTCCTGACTTGAAACATCACCTGTCCATTTCCTCCATAGAGGCTGTCTGGCCTGCTGAGTTCCCTCCTTCACTCTGTGTTTTACTAATATAACATGCAGTGCAAACCTCAGACCATTGATTTAATTAATTGACACCACTCCTCGGCATGGTCACCGATTGATCAGCTGTGCTCTGTTAGAGGTTTTGATTAATCAACTAGGATCTGTTATTGGAGCCAACTGGTTTGCTAAGGTCTATTTATTGGCTCCAAACATTTGGTATCTGCGATTAATTCTGATTAATCGACTCACACTGTGCGATATCAAGCCCAGTCAACGTCTGTCTCTGTGGTAGTCAAGTGGAGAATTGTATCGAATCCTATTGCCATGGAGCAAATGACTCCAGACCGATTCATTATAATAGGGTGGCACAGTTGGTAGAGTTGCTACCTCACAGTGCCAGAGACCCGGGTTCAGATGCTGTCTGTGTGGAGTTTGCACGTCCTCCTTGTGACTGCACGCGTTTCCTCCAACCAAGTGCTCTGGTTTCTACCCTCCTCCATGTCAAGGACGTGTTTGAAGGTTAATTGGCCGCTGTAAGTTGCCCCAATGTGGAGGGAGCGGATGGGGAAGTGAGAGATCCTGTGGAACTCCTGTGAATGGGTCGGCGTGGACGCGGTGGGCTGAATCTCTAAACTAAACTGATGTCATCCTAGATCAACCAGTACGCAAAGAAAGAGCTGAAGAGAGGTCTTCAGTTCTACAACACATCCGGGAACAATGATCTAACCAATGGCTGGGACATCGTGCAGACAGACGTAAGTTAGTTGCTGGACATCCCCATCGATTCTCGCTGGTTAGGGATTTGATCAGAAGTGACACTAACCCTGTGCGTGCATCTCCTCTCCCTGCGCAGTTCCGGTGTTGCGGTGTCGTCAGCTATGAAGACTGGTTTTCTGTCCTGAATGGAAATAAGGTGCCTGCGTCCTGCTGCTTCAAGTTGGTCAGCGACTGCTCCAGCACATCTGATACCTGGTGGAAAGACGTAAGTCAAAAGTTAATACATCTGGCTGCAAAATAGATGTCTTGACCACATCTGTCCCTATCATTTATTTCCTCTTCCCCTTCATAGACTGCTCCTTTAGGACTATGTTCACTCATGGGTTTAACTTGCTTTTCTGCTGCCCACAGCCATGCTACGACAAGGTTATCAAGTGGCTGAAGGAAAACATTGTGGCTATCTGCATCTTTGGACTTTGCATCCCAGTGCTACAGGTAAAGCACATAATATTTTATTTTTTATTTATTTTTTAAAAAAATAAAAAAAATTATTAGAAGCAATTGTACAAGAATAAAATATTCGGCATATAAAATTATACAATTATTGTACAGCTTCAATTTTAACCTTTTAATGTGAAAATAAGGGAAAAGAAAAGAGAAATAACAAAAACGAGAAAAAGTGATGGGTGAAAAGACAGAACCCCTAGACTACCAAAGTAGTGTGGCCAAAAAGTGAATAAAGATGTTAGAGAGGAGAGGGAAAAAAAGAGAGGAAAAAAAAAAGAAAAAAGTGGAGATATTTATTTTGTTCCTATACACACAAAATAAACTAAATTAAATTAAGGGAAGGTATCCCACGCCAGGGGGCCACATGAGTGGCACAGGTGGGGGACATTTTTTGTGGAACTTGAAATGTCAGATGGAAATTTTCGCACTGTGTACACATTGTATATATTTATTACTTGGACAGGGGCCACAGAGTGGCACTGGTGGGGGACTGTTTGGTGAAATTTGACAAATGTAAAAAATTTGTATAGTCTCCGAAAATGTCGGATGAATTTTGTTTGAATGGTTCAGGAATTGTATATATTTACCAATTGAATTACCATAGAAATTAGGTGCAGGAGTAGGCCATTCTGCCCTTCGAGCCTGCACCGCCATTCAATATGATCATGGCTGATCATCCAACTCAGTATCCCATCCCTGCCTTCTCTCCATACCCTCTGATCCCCTTAGCCACAAGGGCCACATCTAACTCCCTCTTAAATATAGCCAATGAACTGGCCTCGACTACCCTCTGTGGCAGGGAGTTCCAGAGATTCACCACTCTCTGTGTGAAAAAAGTTCTTCTCATCTCGGTTTTAAAGGATTTCCCCCTTATCCTTAAGCTGTGACCCCTTGTCCTGGACTTCCCCAACATCGGGAGCAATCTTCCTGCATCTAGCCTGTCCAACCCCTTAAGAATTTTGTAAGTTTCTATAAGATCCCCTCTCAATCTCCTAAATTCTAGAGAGTATAAACAAAGTCTATCCAGTCTTTCTTCATAAGACAGTCCTGACATCCCAGGAATCAGTCTGGTGAACCTTCTCTGCACTCCCTCTATGGCAATAATGTCCTTCCTCAGATTTGGAGACCAAAACTGTACGCAATACTCCAGGTGTGGTCTCACCAAGACCCTGTACAACTGCAGTAGAACCTCCCTGCTCCTATACTCAAATCCTTTTGCTATGAAAGCTAACATACCTCTCGTCCCCCTCCCCCCCCCACCTCACCCAACCCATAGTTGGATTTAAATCCAAAGTTGTGTTGCACCATACTATCCTTGCAAGAATTCGGTAAAGGGGGTACAGGACATAATAGAACGATCAATGAACTTTGCCTCAACAGCTCACACCACTGTTTTCCAATCTCCGTGCACAGATAGTGAGCTTGGGACATGATGTTAGAACAGGCTGAGTGAGTGACTGGAGTGCTTTTGTGTATGATGAACGTTACAAGAGTGGAGGGAGTGACTGTATGGGCTGCTGGATGGGTACCAATGCCATTCAGTTAGGTAGCTTTGTCCTGGATGGTATGGAGTTTCTTATGGTTATTGGAGCTACCTTCTTCACCAACCTCCTTAGAAGTCCCACCATCAATCAATCCATTCTGCCCTATTCCTGGATTGTTGTAAAAAAAACAAATCTGATTCACCAGTGTTCCTTAAGAAACAATGTGTAATACTTACCCGATCTAGGCTCTATGCTTAGTTTAGTTTAGAGATACAGCTCGGTAACAGGCCCTTCGGCCCACCGGGTCCGCGCCGACCAGCCAACCCCACACATTGACACTATCCTACACACACTAGGAACAAAATAAACCCACCCTTTGCCTCAGTGCTTTTGATTTTAGACTTTTGGACTTTAAGAGATTTTAAGAGATGCAGCACAGAAACAGGCCCACCGAGTCCGCCCCGACCAGCAATCACCCCGTACACTGACACTATCCTAACACACGAGGGACAATTTACAATTTTTACCGAAGCCAATGAACCTACAGGCCTCTATGTCTTTGGAGTTTTGGAGGAAATCGGAGCGCAAGGAGAAATCCCACGCGGTCACAGGGAAAACTCCAGACAGGATTTGCCTCCCCTGCTTTCCCATGCAAGCCTCTAAGACACGGTATTGGTGAGAGGTCAGATTTGGACTACTGGTAGAGTGCCAGTTACTTCTGGTCTAATTAATGAATGTGTTTTGTTTTCCTCTGTAGATAATGGGCCTTGTCTTCTCCCTGGTGATGTACTGCCAGCTCGCCAAAGCAGAGAAGCACTACAGCTGAAAACCAGTTTCCTTTTTATTTTACTATTTTACATCTTCCTGGATGCTTGCCTCTGTGAATTCCAGGATTCCATTTCTTCACCATTAGTGTCTGGCACCTAGGCCATCTACAAGTAGGCAACATAATGGGTTCCCTCCACGGGGACATGACTCATTCTGTGGTACTTTCTACACAGGATTTTTTCCCCCACCTTAGACATCATGGACTTGGCCTGTGCTCCGCTTGGCAGTGATTGCAAGATAGAGTCACCAAAATGTGCCAGGGGCAAGAGATTAATGCTCATGCAACTGCTTTCCAGTGACATCATATTCAAGTACAACTGCGCTTTGAAAGCAGAACCTTATTTAATCCCACACACTCCAGTTTGGAGTCTGTAGTAATATGCTTTCGGAGCCAGGTATACATCTGCTTCTTACTCATAGTCATGGAGCTGTACAGCATGTAAACAGGCCATTTGGCCACCTTGTCAATGCCAACCAATTTGTTATATTTGTGCTAGTCCCACTTGCCTGCATTTGGCCCATAGCCCACTCAACCCTCCCTGTCCATTTTACTGTCCAAATGTCTTTTAAACCTTGTAATTGTACCCGCCTATAGCTTCCACTGGCAGCTCATTCCAGATATAGACGACTCTCTGAGAGGAAAAAGTTGTCCCTGAGTATTCTCTTCAATATTTTTCCTCTTACCTTAAGGCAATTCCCTCTAGTTTTAGAATCCCACACCCTGGGAAAAAGAGTCACTTTATTCATACCCCCCTCCATGATCTTGTATATCTCAATAAGGTCACCCCACAGCCTCCTATGCCCTAAAGAACAAAACCCAAACCTATCCAACCTCTGCCTATAAGCCAAAGCTTCTAGCTCTTCTGATTATGCATTGCCAAACTCCCAACGGGCAGACAGGGAGTGTCAGTCAGAGTTTATGACTTCTGCCCTTCTTGCGTATGGCGTGCACAGTCTAAAGTTGTAGGACAGCTTGTTCTATTTGATCTTCTTTGATTGTGCACACCAGGTTGATTGCATTTGTCGAAACAGGACGGACCACGTGAAGGTTGCAATCTCCCACCCCACTTCTGCCCTGATCCTGGTAATGTGTAGGTTTAAACCAAAGATAGGCACAAAATTAAGCTGGAGTAACTCAGCAGGACAGGCAACAACTCTGGAGAGAAGGAATGGGTGACGTTTCGGGTCGAGACCCGTCTTCAGACTGGTAATTGTACTTTCTGGAAGCCATCGTTAATTGGGCACATTCCTGGAAGTCCAATCACATAACCTCCTCGCTTCAACTGCCCACCTCTTAGTTGTGCCTTTGGTCACCTGGCACATCAATCCTCATAGATAGACACAAAATGCTGGTGTAACTTCTTCAGACTCTGAAGGAGAAGGGTCTTGACCAGAAATGCCACCCATTCCTTCTCTGCGGAGATGCTGCCTGTCCTGCTGAGTTATTCCAACATTTTGTGTCTATCTAAGGTACTGTAGTAGAGTGAGTTACCAGGCTGGGTGACGTTTCGGGTCAAGTCCCTTCTTCAATCTTCAGAGATGCTGCCTGTCCTGCTGAGTTACTCCAGCATATTGTGTCTATCTTTGGCATATGACGAGCATCTGCAGTTCCTTCCTACGCATCAATCCTCATGAAGCCATGCCTACTCAAAGCCTGTTGAAATGTAAATTCTCCCATTGGATAATTCTTGACTCTCAGTCAGAAACACCATGATGCCCTTCATGTCCAATATTTTACACGACTGAGATGATAAACCACTGATCAAGTTACAACAGAAGGCCATTTGGACCATCGTTCCTTTGCCAACCTTTGTTTTAAAAAAACTCTTCAATGTATTCCACTTCCTTGCCTTTTAACATAGCCCTATAAACAGCAACTCTTTCCTTGTCGAATAATTTCCTTCTGCAAACCACGACTGCATCTGCTGCAACCAGACTACCAGTCACCACATTGAAGATTGTTCCAACAGGCTGCATAAAAAATGGATTCTTCTCCCATCTCCCTTCTGGCATATTTGCCAATTATCTTACATTCACATCACCCCGTTGTCGACCCTCCAGTCACTGGAGACGGTTTCTTCTTATTTACTGCATCAAAAACTCTCATGAGGACATAAATTCTCAGATTTTTTTTTTTTTTTTTTGCTAATGATAAGAAGAGCTCTTGGGGACAGAGGAAATGGCATGTCTTTCGAGACAGTCTCTGGCATCCGAATTCCATGCACCCTGGAGAGATTTCAAGTTGGTACCTGTATTGATGCCGTCTTTCAGTGAGTCGCTAAGTGAATGGCTTGTAACATGTAAACATTTTGTATTAAAGTCTCTTGAACAACAATCCTGAGGATGAAACACTTGTACCTGGTCTTCACTAGTAGATGGAGACACAAGAGATTGCAGATTGTGGAATCAGAGCAAAAAATCGCTCTGCTGGAGGACACAAAGTGCTGGAGTACTACTCAGCGGGTTAGGCAGCCTCTCTGGGGAACATGGATAGGTGAGGTTTCGGGTTGGGACCCTTTTTCAGACTGAAGGATTTTGACCTGCAACGTTACCTATCCATGTTCTCCAGAGATGCTGCCTGACACGCTGAGTGAATCCAGCACATTGTAAATCCAGCACATTATGTAAATCAGCACCGCAGTTTCTACACAGACTGCAGGAGGAGCTCCGCGGCTTCCGTGGATGGAAATGGACAGTCTACGTTTCGGGTCAAGATTCTGCATCATGTTTCATCCGAGCCCAGTCCAGATGAAGGGTCCTGACCCAAAACGTCCATGGCTTGTCCGTTTCCCTCCACTGATGCTGCCTGACCCATTGACATCCTCCAGCAGAGAGACACAAGAATCTGCAGACGCAGCATAAAACAAAGCGCTGGGGGAATTTAGCGAGACAGGAGGTAACGGTGGAGGGAAGGGGCAGACAACATTTCAGCTCTGAACCCTCTTTCACTCTGGGGAAGAGTCCTGACCTGAAACGTCTTCTGTCCATTCCCTTCACCGATGCTGCTTGACCCACTGAGTTCCTCCAGCAGCTTGTTTTATTGCTTCACTTGTAATTCATTCCCTGCTTCAATGTCTATAAGCAAATTAAGTCTTCACAAACTAATTAACAGTAGTGCAACCGATGGTGGCATTGTTGCAATGTTCAGCCCTTCTCTCACTGCAATTACAATCAAGAATCCTCCCAGTTCAACTTGATGATAATAATTTGTTTTCAATTATCCACCTCTGTATAATCTCAGTCAAGTAACGGGATGAGTTCCTCTATCTGATGGGTGTAGCAGTCCACATCGCACATAAACTAGTCCAAACAAGGAGCTGCAGATGCTGGTTAACCAAGAAAAGACACAAAATTCTGGAGTAAATGTGGACACAGGGAGAACATCAAGTCAAGTCAACTTTATTCGTCACATACACATACGAGATGTGCAGTGAAATGAAAAGTGACAATGCTCGCGAATTGTGCAAAAAACAAACAAACAAATTACAAACTTAATGGAATAGAATCACATATTCACATATTACATATTTGTGGGAGGGAAGAAAAAGGAAAAAAACAGCAATTTAAAAAAGACACTCACAACAGTAGAGTGGCACAGTAAAGTTAGTCCCTGGTGAGATAGGAGTTTATAGTCCTAATGGCCTCTAGGAAGAAACTCCTTCTCATCCTCTCCGTTCTCACAGCATGGTAGCAGCTGGAACGGTTGCTGGGATGGAAGGGGTCTCCCATGATCTTGTTGGCCCTGGATCTGCACCTTCTGATGTATAGTTCCTGCAGGGGGGCAAGTGTAGTTCCCAGAGTGCGTTCGGCTGAACGCACTACTCTCTGCAGAGCCTTCTTATCCTGGGCAGAGCAGTTCCCATACAAACTTCACACAGATAACACCCAAGGCTTGGGTTTCTGATAATAATAATAATAATAAATTTTATTTATGGGCGCCTTTCAAGAGTCTCAAGGACACCTTACAAACATTGAGCATGTAGAGGAAAAACATGTAAGGGGAATGAAATGAATAGTAGAGACATGACTAGTACACAAAGTAAAGACAGAATTCAATACAAAACACAGTATGAGGCAATTAATGCACAGATGAAAAGGGACGGGGACGTGGGGCTAAGGATAGGCAGAGGTGAAGAGATGGGTCTTGAGGCGGGACTGGAAGATGGTGAGGGACACGGAATTGCGGATCAGTTGGGGGAGGGAGTTCCAGAGCCTGGGAGCTGCCCTGGAGAAGGCTCTGTCCCCAAAACTGCGGAGGTTGGACTTGTGGATGGAGAGGAGACCGGCTGATGTGGATCTGAGGGACCGTGAGGGTTGGTAGGGGGAGAGAAGGTCAGTGAGATATGGGGGGGCCAGATGGTGGAGGGCTTTGTAGGTGAGGACCAGGATTTTGTAGGTGATCCGGTGGGAGATGGGAAACCAGTGAAGTTTTTTGAGGACTGGAGTGATGTGATGCCAGGATTTGGTGTGGGTGATGAGTCGGGCGGCTGCGTTCTGGACCAGTTGGAGTCGGTTGATGCTGTGAGGCAGCAGCTCCAGCAGCTGACAGGCACCATGGTGGAGCTAGAAGGGGGAGCGTAACAAATCCAGGTAACATGGGGACTGGGGATAGGAAAAGAAGAACAAAGAGAGAGATGAAACTTAGGTGGATCTGTTGGAATGAGAAAAGAACACAGGGATTGTGAGTTACGTAAAATTAGAAAATTCAATGTTGGAGGCTACCCAAGTGGAATATGCAGTGTTTTCTTCTACTTTTTGTTTGGCCTTACCGTGACAGCAGAAAATGCTGAGGATGGACAGGTCAGCGTGGGAGCAGGGAGGAGTGTTGAAATGTTATTCCCACAATGAGAAGCTGAATCTAGCAATTGCGCACGGAACGCAGGTGTCCCACACAAAACGGTCACCTCGTCTACACTTGGTCTCGCCGAACTAGAGGAGGCCACATCGAGAGCAACAAATCCAATGATGAGGTTGGAAGAAATATACATCGATCATGAAACATGTTGGAATGTGTAGGAAGAAACTGCAGATGCTGGTTTAAACCAAAGATAGACGCAAAATGCAGGAGTAACTCAGCAGGCCAGGCAGCATCTCTGGAGAGAAGGAATGGGTGACGTTTTGGGTCTTCAGACCTTCAGAGGTTTTTCTGAACTTCTTCAGATGTTGGAATGTCGCATTCAATACTAGAAGAGATGAAATGGAAATAGTTTTGCACTTGCAATGAAGTTCCCTTTATAGAAGAGAGAAACAATTAATTCCAGGGTCACAGATTACTTTGAAGAGAATTACTATTCTTTCCCGTGTCGGGAGTTCCCCACCCTGACACTGGACCAATAACACCCCTGTCAATAAATGGATTGCAGGAAGCATCTTGCAGCAGTTACTTCCTGGAGTGGGGTTGGGTGTGTTTGGGAAATGTATGAACAGTCACAAGTCCGCTCCCTCCAAACATCACAAGCTAAATCAGTATCTTTGTCTCGCTGAGCTTACAATACAGAGATCCATTACACACCATAACAGATTTTATTAACTTTTAACTGTTTGCTCACTGTGTCTCTCCTCTTTTAAGTGTCAGCCTGGCTAAATGCAGTAAGGTACTGCAGAAGTGTAGGAAGGAATTGCCGATGCTGTTTTGCACCGAAAATAGGCACAAAATGCTGGAGTAACTCAGCGGGACAGACAGCATCTCTGAAGAGAAGGAATAGGTGACGTTTCGGGTCGAGACCCTTCTTCAGACACTGAAGAAGAAGAAGGGTCTTGACCTGAAATGTTACCCATTCCTTCTCTACAGAGATGCTGTCTGTCCCGCTCTTTATCTAAAGTACTGTAGTAGAGTGGGTTACCAGGCTAATATTCAGGAAATGCAGACTAATGATCTGAAAATGTGCATTCAAACCCTAACTTTGTAGCCGTGGCATTTAAATATAGTTTAATTTTTTTTAAAGTTTAATTTAAATTAATTTAACATCAAATTGTTTTAAAAGTACATATGGTTCATCAGAAAGTAGACAAAAATGCTAGAGAAACTCATCGGGTGAGGCAGCATCTATGGAGCGAAGGAATAGGTGACGTTTCGGGTCGAAACGTCACCTATTCCTTCGCTCCATAGATGCTGCCTCACCCGCTGAGTTTCTCCAGCATTTTTGTCTACTTTCGATTTTTCCAGCATCTGCAGTTCTTTCTTAAACATATGGTTCATCAGATACATTTTAGGTAGGAAAATCCCATCCACAGTAATGTAATTAAGTTCAATTCCAGTCAGGAATAGGCTTTAAATTCTGGTCTTGATAATGTCCACATCCTGCCAATTAATACAATGACTACAGGTCAGATTTAGGAACACACCATCCAGATTGACATCACCAGAGCTGCACTGCGAGGTGTTGAGTTCTGGGTAAGACGTAAGAAGATTGCTTTCTTCCCGAGCTGGTCAGAAAGGACACGTGGGATGTGGAAGGAACCAGACGGATGCTGAGTTCTATATAAAGCAAAGGTTAAGAGTTGCTGGTCACGTGCAGATTATGAGTTAAGATGTGCCAAGCAGTCGAGAACAAGCTGCGTGGGTTGCATTATGATTTGGAACTGCTACTTGTAATGTACATTTAATGATGAACGTCACAGGGCTTTTAGTTTAGTTTGGAGATAAGCGTGGAACAGGCCCTTCGGCCCACCGAGTCCACGTCAACCAGTAATCCCTGCGCACTAACGCTACCCTACACACACACTAGGGACAATTTACATTATGCCGAGCCAATTAACCTACAAACCTGTACGTCTCTGCAGTGACCTCAATGGGGAAATTATTAAATAAAATTTGGGAGAGATAAAAAGCTTAGTCCAGGAGGTAGGTTTAAAGGTAAAACAGAGTATTGGAGGAACTCAAAAGATCAGGTAGCATCTGTGGTGGGAATGGACAGACCACGTTTCGCTTGGGCAGCTTACAACCCAGTTGTATGAACGTTGACCTCTAATTTCATGTAACACCTGCGTTCCCTCTCTCTCTCTCTCTGCCCCTCCTCCCCCCCTAGTCGTCCTGCCAGTTCTACTGTCCACATCCACGCATCCCTTCGTTATCACCTCTTCCACAGCCAACACTGGGCAATTGTGGACTCCACCTTTTGTTGGTCATCGGTGCCAGTTCTGATTTGTTCTGAGCCTTTTCATACCTTTAGTTTCCCTCCACTTTGACTCTCAGTTTGAGGAATGGTCTTGACCCAAGTAAGTCTCAAGATGGTGCCAGACACGCTAGCTTTCCCCAACACATGTTGTTTTGATTAAGATTCCTGGTGTTTCCAGGTTTAAAGGTAAGTTGTTTTTTTGCAAAGGAAAAAGAGGCAAAGAGGTTTAGGTAGAGAACGTCAGAGCTTAGGATCTTGGCAGATGAAGGCATGCCTACAAATGGTGAAGCCATTTAAATCAGGAACGCAAGAGTCAGCAGCTGAAGGAATAGAGATCCCTGAAGACTGTGGGCTAGAGGAGGCAGGGAGGCCACTGAAGGATTTGTTAAAAACAGGATAGAAATTTTAAAGGTTTAGCTGAACCGGGAGCTGCTGAGTGTGACTGAGCACAGTTTGCAGTGGGTGAAGTTGATGGGGATTTCACAGTGGGTGGTTAATGAAAATAGTCAGAGGCTTTATAAAAGTGCCAACTACAGTGGTCACTCTATTTTGTCTGGGTTAGATTGCCCAATTACTAATTGAAAAATACAAATGGTAGGTGGAAGGTTTATTCACTTAAATGTTCTTAAAAGAGTGTGAGTCACACACTGACTTTTTGCTGCATGGTGTCCTCTGGTGGTTGGTCATTGCAATAACAATGTTGATCATGAAATCTTTCAGTGAAGAGATGAAACTGGATCCATGTTGGAAATCCAAACCAGATACCACCATGCAATTGTGACCAGGATGGCTGACAAATAAGTCATTGTTAACATTCTGTGGGAATATTCCTCTCCCTCAGAAAATTAGGCCTCAGGATTGCAGATATATTCTATATTAACATGGACTGAGAATTGATAAAATGTACCAAAAACCGAGAATGAATGAATAAGTTTATTGGCCAAGTATTCACATACAAGGAATTTGCCTTGGTGCTCCGCCCGCAAGTGACAACATGACATATAGTGACAGTTAGGAATGACACATAAAACACGAATACAAACATTTCCCAGTCATTCAGCATTTTTTAAAAGCATGTTTTTCTATTTTTGGCTGAAAACGTTGGTGACTTTATATTTTCCAGCAGTATATGCTTTGAAGAAGGATCCTGTCCTGAAAAGTCACCAATCCATGTTCTCCAGAGATGTTGCCTGACCCGCTGAATTGGTCCAGTACTTTGTGTCTTTTTTTGTAAATCAGCATCTGCAGTTCCCTGTCCTACTACATAAGCCTCAATTTGTCTATATTTAATTTGCAGCTTCTTTGTATCCACTCTCCCACTTAGTTTAGTTTAGACACACACATGGAAACAGGCCCTTCGGCCCACCGAGTCTATGCTGACCATAGATCACCCGTTCACACTAGTTCTATGTTATCCAATTCCCTACAAACTATGGGGTCATTTGCAGCAGGCAATTAACCTGCACGTCATTAGGACGTGGGAAGAAACCGGAGCAGCTGGAGGTCATGCAGGGAGAACGTGCAAACTCTATACAGACAGCACCCGAGGTCAGGATCGAACCTGGGTCTCTGGTGCTTTGAGGCAAGAGCTCTACCAGCTGTTCCACTGGCTTGAATTGTCAGCGAGTTTGAATATTTTGCACATGGTCCTCTCATTGATAAACATGCAACATGACACAAGCCTGATCACTGATCCTAGTGGCACTCCACTAGTTACAGCTTGCCAACCTATGAATGGCCCATTTAATCCTCAACTCTGTTCTAGTCATTAATTAAACCTCAGTCCATACTCATATATAAACACCAGTCATATGACTACAAATTTCTGTATTACAATTTCTTGTATTAATTAATTTGTTTTTGAAGATCCAAACACACTGCTTCCATTAGTTCCCCTAATTAACTTTGCTCGTTAAATTCTCGAAAAAACAGCTGAATGAAAACATGATTTCCATTTTATAAATCCATGTTAGCTCTTGTGAATTGTATTATCAATTTTCCAACCATGTTACTAATGAAATCTTCGATCATCTTCCCACTGCAGATGTTTTCCTAACCAGCCTGTGGCACCCGATATCCTTGCAGCTCTTTGTGTGAATGTCATAGGTATCACTGACAGTACAGCACTCTTTAAATGCATAATTACAATGTCAATCTAGATTATGGGCACATGTCTCTGGATTCCAGAACCTACATTTACAATCTTCCTATTCAGTGTTGTAAGTGCTGTAAAGATTCGGTATGCTGACTTTGGATTATGTGTTAAACAAAATCTTGCCCACCTTCTCATTTAGTGCTTCTTCTTCTTATCGAGTCCACTTGTGACAGAGTCTGCAGGTCCATAATTGGCCACATCAGTCACAATCTCACAGAAGTGCAGTAGAAGCAGGTCATCCTTGATCCTGAGGGACACCTAAGAAGAAAATGAAAATTTAGCAGGTTAAAACATCTGTCCAATACAGTTTCTCATATCAAGCCAGAGGATCAGTTGTTTTAATAACAGCACAAATGCTTTTCCATACAGTTCACAAATTTAAGAACACAAATTTTGAAATAAACTATAGAAATAAACGATTCTATTCCTTGAGCCTGTAGCACCATTCAATTAGATCATGGCAGAATTATATTTTAGTTCTGCTGCTCCTCTTGGTCCTTATGTCTCCTACCTAAATGATATCAATTATAGTCATACAAGAGTCATACAACAGTGGAACAGCCCAACTTGCCGATACTATCCAAAATGCCCCATCTACGTTGGTCACACTTGCCCGTGTTTGGCCCATATCCTTCTAAACCACCGGCACAGTGGCGCAGCGGTACAGTTGATGCCTTAAAGCGCTTGCAGCGGTGGAGACCCAGGTTCGATCCCGACTATGAGTGCTGTCTGTACGGAGTTTGTACATTCTCCCCATGACTGCGGGGGTTTTCTCTGAGATCTTCGATCTCCTCCCACATTCCACAGATGTACAGATTTGTAGGTCATTGGCTTGGAATAAGTGTAAATTGTCCCTTGTGTGTGTAGGATGGTTAATGTGCGGAGATCTCTGGTTGGTGCGGACTCAGTGGGTCGAAGGACCTGTTTCCACGCTGTATATCTAAACTAAACTAAACTATCTTAGCCACGTATCTGTCTAAAAGTATGTTAAATGTTGCTATAGTACCTGCCTCAACTACCTCCTCTAGGAGCTTGTTACATATATCCACCACCCTATATGCGAATGTTGATACCTGTAAGAAATGGAAGTGGAGAAGACAGCTCAGCCATTTATGAAGAAGATGGCTGCGCTATCTCCATGTCCTTTCAATCTCTGAATAAACAGGAACCCACGATCAATCCTGACCTTGGATTCTCCCTGTATCGACTTTGTTTATTATCTCGAAGATAGACACAAAAAGCTTGAATAACTCAGCGGGCCAGGCAGCATCTCTGGAGAGAAGGAACGGGTGACGTTTCAGGTCCAGACCTTCTTCAGACTGGATAGAAATAAGGGAAACGAGAGATATAGACGGTGATATAAAGAACAAGAATGAAATATATGCAAAAAAGTAATGATGATAAAGGAAACGGCCATTGTTAGCTGCTTGTAGGGTGAAAATGAGAAGCTAGTGTGACTTGGGTGGGGGAGGAATAGAGAGAGAGGGAATGCCGGGGCTACCTGAAGTTAGAGAAATCAATATTCATACCACTGGCCTGTAAGCTGCCCAAGACAAATATGAGATGCTGTTCCTCCAATTTCCGATTAGCCTCACTCTGACAACGGAGGAGACCTAGGAGAGAAAGGTTTGTGTAGGAATGGGAAGAACAATTAAAGTGTCCAGCAACCGGGAGATCAGGTAGGTTCAGGCGGGCTGGGCAAAGGTGTTCCGTGAAACGATCGATCAGTCCGCGTTTGGTCTCGCCGATGTAGAAGAGTCCATATCTTGAACAACGTATAGTAGATGAGGTTGGAGGAGTTGCAAGTGAAACTCTGCCTAACCTGAAAGGACTGTCGGGGTCCCTGGACAGAGTCGAGGGAGGAGGTATAGCCACAGGTGTTGCATCTTATTTGGTTACAGGAGAAAGTACCTGGGGAGGTGGTTGTTTGGGTGGGAAGGGATGAGTTAACCAGGGAGTTGCAGAGGGAACAGTCTCTGTGGAAGGCAGAAAGGAGTGGAGATGGGAAAATGTGGCCAGTGATGGGATCCCGTTGGAGGTGGTGGAAATTTCGGAGGATTATGTGTTGTTTGCGACGGCTGATGGGGTGGAAGGTAAGTACAGTACTAGGGGGACTCTGTCTCTGTTGCGACTAGGAGGGGGAGCAAGGGTACTGAGAAGACATGAGTGAGGGCCTCATCTATGATGGGAGAGGGGAACCCCCGTTCCCTAAAGCATGAGGACATCTAGGATGTCCTAGTATGGAACACCTCATCTTCGGTGCAGCGTAGATGGAGGAATAGGAATAGTGAGTAGGGGATAGAGTCTTTACAAGAAACAGGGTGGGAAGAAGTTGAAATAGTTGTGGGAGTCAGTGGGTTTGTAATAGACGTCAGTCAATAGTCTATTTCCTGTGATGGGGACTGTGAGATCAAGAAAGGGGAGGGAGGTGTCGGAGATGGTCCAAGTCAATTTGAGTGCAGGATGAAAATTGGTGGTGAAGTTGATGAAGTCCATGAAAACTGCATGGGTGCAGGAGGTAGCACCGATGCAGTCAACAATGTAACGGAGATAGAGTTCGGGGATAGGGCCAGTGTATGCCTGGGACAGGGATTGTTCAATATATTATCTCCATGAGTGCACAGTAGGATGGAGACTGAGAAAAAAATTCCATAGAAAAAAATTCTCAATGAAAGAAATACAAATGAATTGAAACTGGCCAAATTTTAAGTAAACCATAACTATTAATAGTTAAACCCAATTTCAAACAAGGCAATTTTTTAACTTCCAGAGGGCAGATAACAGAAGAATAAAATAATCGCAAATTTCAAGCAAATCCTAAGGGTACATACTGTACATTTTTGATGAGGTAAACATACATAAATGCATTCAATTGCCAGGTCGACCAGTACTGGTAGTCTATAAATATAGGGTGATCAATAATGAAACCTATAAGGAGTTCAAGAGAAATGGCTTCGTCCAGCCAGTATGCATGTGTAAAGCACTCCCACGGGAGTATTGAAGTGAATGGCATTGATATATTTAAAGATTTGAGGATAAAAAATGATGCATAAATGAAATAACTGGGCTCACATCGGGCATTAGGCCAAATGGATGGTTTCAACATTGTGAATTCAGTCCAATTGGGCTCATGTTCAGGCCAATTCATTACCTCATTTGCACTGGCAAGGGTTAAGGTTGGTCTACTGATTAACTGAGAATAATAGTGATCACTACAACAACTGCAAACCTCCTGAGTTGAAAGAAAGTCCCAATGTCAGTGAGACGCCAGCATGGTTGACGGATCAGTGGGCGGCACAGTGGCGGTAGAGTTGCTGCCTTACAGCGCCAGAGAACCGGGTTCGATGCTGACCACTCGTGCTGTCTTGTACGTTCTCTCTGTGACCGGATGGGGTTTTTCTCGGTGGTCCAGTTTCCTCCCACACTCCAAAAGACGAACAGGTTTGTATGTTAATTGGCTTTGTTAAAATTATCCCTAGTGTGTAGGATAGTGCAAGTGTGTGAGGATCGGTGGTGGGCGAGGACTTGGTGGGCTGAAATGCCTGTTTCCGCGCTGTATCTCAAAACTAAACTAAAGATCTGTGTAGGAAGGAACTGTTTTACCACCATAGCCAGGGACTTCAACAAAGCCAACCTGAAAAATTCACTCCCAAACTACCACCAACATGTCTCCTGCAGCACCAGAGAATTAATCGCCCTTGACCACTGCTATACGATCATCAAGGATGCCTATTGCTCGATCAAAAAGGCCAAAAGGGACTTTCGCTCAAAGCTGGAGGACGAGGCAGATGTTCGGCAACTTTGGCAGGGCTTGAATACCATCACCTCCTACAAGAGGAAATCAGGAGGCAGCTCAAGCGACAGCGAAGCATCACTCTCTGACGAGCTCAATGCGTTTGACGCATGCTTTGAAATGGAGGCCACTGATGTGCCTTTCCGAGCCCCCATACGCCCTGATGGTATTACAGTCACAGTCCCAGAGGTCAACGTCAGAAGATCCTTCAGTGGGGTGAACCCTAAGAAAGCGCCTGGACCTGATGGTATACCTGGTCGAGTTCTCAAAACCTGTGCAGACCAACTGGCTGGAGTTTTTGCCAACATTTTCAACCTCTCACTACTCGGGTCTGAGGTCCCACCTGCTTTAAGAGGGCATCAATAATTCAAGAAGAATAACGTGACTTGCCTTAACGACTATTGACCAGGGAAGTGGCACTAACGTCCGTGGTGATGAAGTGCTTTGAGAGGAGGGTTATGGTGCATATCAACTATCTCAACAAGAACCTCGACCCACTACAGTTCGCCTACCATCACAACAGGTCAATGGAGGATGTGATCCAACTGGTTCTCCACTCCTCACTGGACCACTTGGACAATAAAAACACTTGTTTATAGACTACAGCTCGACGTTCATACCATTCTCTCCCTCTACATCGGGGACTTTGGGTGGAGGGTACTGCACCGTGGAGTCCTTTGCAACCTGTTTCTCTCGCGGTTCACAGACTCGCCAGCCGTCTGCAACTTTTACGGGCTGGAAGAGTCTGTGTACCATGTGTATATGGAGTGTGTGAAGTTGCAGCCCCTGTTCCATTATCTAAAGGGGCTGCTCTTTGCCTTCTGGCTGAACTTCTCATCCACCATCCTCATCTTTGGACACCCTGTGCGTAGGGGAGAGGGTAGGGCCGAGGATGTCCAGGTTGGGTTGCTCTTGGGCCTGGCCAAGCTGGCCACCCGCGAGTCACGGCGCCAGGCGAAAGAGGGCTCTGCCCGAGTCGGCTGCCTGCCCCTTTTCTGGAGTTACGTCCGTGCCCGGGTGGTGTGAGAGAGGGACTGTCCACGGGCACCCTGGGGGATTTTCGGGACTGCTGGGCAACGCGGGGGGTTGAATACATCCTCGACAAGGAGTGTAAGATAGTTGTATAATAGTTTATCGATTGTCGAAAACGAATGGTGTGTTAGCATTCATAGCAAAAGGATTTGAGTATAAGAGCAGGGAGGTTCTACTGCAGTTGTACAGGGTCTTGGTGAGACCACACCTGGAGTATTGCGTACAGTTTTGGCCTCCTAATCTGAGGAAAGACATTCTTGCCATAGAGGGAGTACAGAGAAGGTTCACCAGACTGATTCCTGGGATGGCAGGACTTTCATATGAAGAAAGACTGGATAGACTCGGCTTGTACACGCTAGAATTTAGAAGATTGAGGGGGGATCTTATAGAAACTTACAAAATTCTTAAGGGGTTGGACAGGCTAGATGCAGGAAGATTATTCCCGATGTTGGGGAAGTCAAGAACATGGGGTCACAGTTTCAGGATAAGAGGGAAGTCTTTTAGGACCGAGATGAGAAAATCATTTTTTACACAGAGAGTGGTGAATCTGTGGAATTCTCTGCCACAGAAGGTAGTTGAGGCCAGTTCATTGGTATATTTAAGAGGGAGTTAGATGTGGCCCTTGTGGCTAAAGGGATCAGGGGGTATGGAGAGAAGGCAGGTATGGGATACTGAGTTGGATGATCAGCCATGATCATATTGAATGGCGGTGCAGGCTCGAAGTGCCGAATGGCCTACTCCTGCACCTATTTTCTATGTTTCTATGTCGTATATTGTGGTGGTGGGTTCTGTTTTGTTTTTTTACTGTACTGTATATGCACACTGAACTTTTTTTCCCTTCTCGTTTGTTATATTGTTTACAGTGTACTTTGTTTACATATTCCGTTGTGCTGCAGCAAGTAAGAATTTCATTGTTGTATCTGGGACATAAGACTCTTGAGCTTCTTCTTCTTATCGAGTCCACACACAAGATTAGAACCAAAGATACTAGATGAGCCGCTCCTGTATAATCTTTGATTAGAACACACTTCTCGGCATCTGCACACAATGTTGTCTGTCTTGCTCTTCTTGTACGTGGTGGTGGAAAGATTGGTGGAAACAGTGCCGTGACGTGAATGCTCTTTCCTTGACCTCACTCTTGAGCTAACAATGATCCATTCTACATTTCCTTGATCACTGTCTGCTTTGATCTGTCCTTTTCACACCTTACCCATCCACATATCTCTCTGTCTCCCTCTCCTCTGACTGTCAGCCTGAAGAAGAGTCTCGACCCGAAACGTCACCCATTCCTGCTCTCCAAAGATGCTGCCTGCCCCGCTGAGTTACTCCAGCATTTTGTGTGCAAAGATCTCCAGAGCAATCAGCAAACAAGATTGTTATTGACAGGACTCCCAGCCACTCATCGCTTGACAAAACCGTTACTTCCGTTGCGATGTCATTCACCATCCAGTCAAATCGATCGTAATCAGTTATAACAGTGCATGATAAATATAATTCGCCATTACTTCTGGAAAAAGAATCCGAAAGGGTGGTGAACTTTGGGCGAAGATCGGCTAATTCGCCCGCTGACAGGACTCAGCGTCCGCTCTTCCCGCCTCCGCGCCGAACGGACAACCGCCCTAAGAACCCGCCCACCGTCCGGCCCCGGCCAATCAGAGCACCCGGCCCCTTGACTGACACGTCCTCTGCCCAATCACACGGCTAATTCGCCCGCTGACAGGACGCTCCGTCCGCTCTTCCAGCCTCCGCGCCAAACGGACAACCGCCCTAAGAACCCGCCCACCGGCCAGCACCGGCCAATCAGAGCACCCGGCCCCGTGACTGACACGTCCTCTGCCCAATCACACGGCTAATTCACCCGCTGACAGGACGCTCCGTCCGCTCTTCCCGCCTCCGCGCCGATCACACGGCAGAGCAGGAAAGGTCCCACCCACCAGGTGGGCGGGACTTTCCTTTGATCCAATAGGCATGAGATACACGTGATTGGCGTTTAAAGGTACCAATGAGCGATCAGCAAGCGAGGTTGACGTCCCGCTCGACCAACCGGCTGCGGGGAAGGGCTGATTGACCAGTCAGGGTGGGGAGTTTGTGGGATGAGTGGCACCGAGATGAACAAATCAGGCGGCCGGATTCTACGCTTGTCGTCGGCTGTTGTCCAATGGGGCGCGGGGAGGGGGGCGTGGCGGGGGGGGGGGTTGAGTTCCCGCCCAGTTCCGGCCTGCTGATCCAGGCGCCCAGTGACAGGCGGCGGCGGCGGCGGCAGCGGCGGAGTGAGTGAGGCCTGGTGTGCGACTCCCATTGTAAAACACCCTCCCTCCCTCCCTCCGGCCAGCCCGCCCGCCCGCTCGCTCTCTTCCGCCCGATTCTCCTTTGACCGAGGCGGCAGATTGTAACCCGAGAAGATGCCGGCGGTGTCCAAAGGCGACGGGATGAGGGGGTTGGCGGTGTTTATCTCTGACATTAGGAACTGTAAGTGGCTGCAGATGGATTTTATTGGGGGTGGGGTGGGGGTGGGGTGTGGGCAAGCCCTCCTCATGTATAATTCATCTGCCCTCTTATTTTTAAATATTGATTAGCTCCTTGCCTTCTTAATTAGTTAAATTTTAATGTGTCCATCATATATGTTTTATTATTGGGTTGTGGCCGAGGTTGGGTTGGTTTTAGTTGGGGTTGGGGGGGTTGCATGGTTTCCAGGGTGATGGCGCGGTGTGTTGTCGCCCCCAATGACAGGGATGCCACCGAGTACAGTCACACCCCGTCGGGGTGGTGTTAGTGCTTCTCCCGGGAGTTTTTTTGGACTGTTTCCAGTGTGTGTGTGTGTGAGGGTGGAGAGCTGGATAGGGGCGGTACATTTGAGGTTGATGTTGCTGCATGCCCCCCACCCCACCCAATCCAGCTCTCTCCCAACTCCTCTCCCTAGGGTCTTTGCTGTGCTAAATAAATGCGGGCAATCGTATTTAGCTCTGCCCTTGGAGACACAGGGCATTCATGTGCCTTGTGTGGGCACAGCACTCCATTTTAAAAGGAACAGGTACACCGTTGATGGAGCTGTAGATTGAGTGCTGATGCTCTCCCTCTTCCCCCCACCCCCCCATCCTCATGACAACCGTATCTAATTCTTGCATTTGTTCTTGGTATCTCTTCCCCGAGCCTATCTGGGATGCAGAGCAGGACCGGCGAGGTTGCAGATAAATGAACACAACAGCGAGTGCTGATGCTCAAAATGCAGGATCTGTCATTGAATAAGATGCCCAAAGGCAGAATTTTGCAACAAGGGCAAAAGCAAAGCTTTTAGTCTCCTTGAGCTTTTTGTCACAGTGTGTGCTTACTTGGGCTAATGCATTGAAGTATCCAGTGATCCAGCAAGATCAAATCTGCTGAGGATGTTGTAAGGCTGTTAATTGCATTCATCACAAAATCTGTAGTTAATGCACTGAAAATTACTGCAGCCCTGGTGTGGTGACTATCGGTTGCATTATTTCCTTGTTTCTCAATAGCCTTGCTAATATTGAACCTTGACCATCAACATCAGAGTCGCAAGTACAGCTCTACTACGAGACCACTCAAAAATGTTAATGACTGCACACTTCAGTTCCACGACAATGTTTGGTCCCTCTTCTGTTTTCGGAAATGTATCCTACTTATTTTGCTGCCACACTTTAATGGTCTGCTGAATACAGTGCCATCCGTATGCATTAAACTGGAAGGAATTGTAGATGTTGGTTTGCACTGAAGATAGGCACAAAATGCTGGAGTAACTCAGCGGGACAGGCAATATCTCTGGAGATAAATTCCTTCTCTCCAGAGATGCTGCTTGTCCTGCTGCGTTACACCAGCATTTTAGGTCTATTTGCATTAAAGTGTTCATATTTTTTATCACTAACTAATTCCAGGTTAACGGACAGCAATGTCCACATTTGCGTAAAGCATTATGTCACAATCCCAATTTCCAAAAGTAACCGCAAAAGGACTAGAGTCTTATCTGGACATCCCACTGTCGGCTTTAGTGTTTTCGTTGAGCAAAATTGCAAAGCCAAAGTCCTTTACAGTTTGTTTGTTCTGATCCACTATGTGTGCTTTTATTCATTACCTGTACGTTTGCACAGATTTTTGGTTTCTCTGCAGTCTGTGGGCCACCAGAATGCAACTTGAGTGAATATTCTGCATACAAAAACCTATATTATATCTATGTCATATGATCTCTTGATGTTGGTATATTTGCATCTTCTACTGGAGATTGTTAGATTGTGGTCAGTGGAAGTCTGGCTGATGGTTTCTCTCTTTTCCTTTACTTCCACTTTGCTTCATCTGAAGCCCACTGTTCACTTATGACATTCTGTTGGTCACTTTATGGATCAGGATCTCTACACTTACTCACAGTGGCCCATCTGTCTGAGCTTGGCACGGATTGGGGGCAGTGATAGTGGGATTTTCTGATCGATATAGCAGGTGATTCCAGTATCTGCTGGGCCATTGCCAGTATTGAGATCTTCCTTCCTTGCCCTGTTAAAAGTGCCAATATTATTTCTGAGGACTTCAGAATAGTTTTAAGAAGTGAAATTAATCAATATTGAAAGAAGTAAAATAGCTGATTATACCAACAATATGAAGAATGGATTCTCCAATTTTAGTGAAACCGCTGACAACTCCTCCTCCCCGTCCCCTTTCTCCCCAGCACCTCACTTTCTTCTCCCCCCCCCCCCCCCCATGCCTGGTGGCCCACCTAGACTTGCACCCATTTCTCCCCTCCCATCCACCTTTACTCCATCTAGCTTCACATTTTATACTCTTTAATCCTTTTGATCGCACCTTTTTTCATTTCTTTGCTTTGTCCAACCATCTACCTATCAAAACCCTCCCTTGCGTGGTTTCACCCATTACCTGCTATGCTTTGACCTGCCCTACTCTCCCAGCTTTCTTCTCACACCCACTGACTACCCAAACAGTCTGAAAAGGGTCCCGATCCAAAATGTCACCAATCCGGGTTCTCCAGAGATGTTGCCTGGCCCACTGAGTTACTCCCAACGCTGTGTGTCTTCTTTTTTCAGAAAATATCTGGCAGGTTGGGACCAAATCTGTCTGTTGAGATGACCCAGAGGTTGTGATGTTGGTCAACCAGTCTACTTCTGTGGCATGTAATTCTAGTCTTCTGTGTCTGCATCCATTTTGCATAGGGTCCACTTAAAATGTGGTAACACACTGGTCATTTACGGCACATCAGCCTCTGAATTCAGTACAGCATGTTTGCAGACGAGACACTGAAAATTGCGATTGCAACTGCCAGGATTTATATTGGATGGAAAACTATCTTCTGAAGAGAATAGCAAATCTTTGATCAAAACTGTAATTAAAGATCAAAGATCCCAGGCAGCATCCATTGTTGAAACCTCATAGTTACGTCAGGCAGGACCAGTTATTTTGGGTCCTATTATTAAGCTTGTGGGAGTTCAGTTGTTCAATTGAGTGCAGGCGGACAGCCATGTGAGCTCCTTCAACACCAGTCAATGATCTTTGGAAAATGTCTTGGGGAAAATTACTTGCATTTCCACAAATGCCATTTTTCACTTTGGGATGTATCGAAGTTCTTCACTGTCAATGACGTTCTTTTGAAGTTTAGTTTCAAAATGCAGTGTGGAAACAGGTCCTTCACTCCACTGAGACCATGCTGACCATCGATCACCTGTACACAAATTCCATGCCATCCCACTTTTGCCTCCAGCACAGTGGGGGCAATTTACAGAAGGCAATTAACCTACAAACCCACATGTCTTTGGAATGTGGGAGGAAACCGGAGCACCCGGAGAAAAATTCACATGGCCACAGGGAGAACATGCAAACTCCGCACAGACAGCACGCGAGGTCATGATTGAACCCGGGTCTTTGACGCCGTGAGGCAGCAGCTCTACCGCTGCGCCACTGTGCCATCCCAGGTGCAGGTACTATCACTTGTAATAGAATCAGACAAACTTAGAGCATAGGAAGCCATTCGGATTCATTCAGAAATAACATAAAGAAATGGCAAAAACAAGAGGGCATAACCTTAAGGTTATGGAGATGTGCAGGGCATGTTTTTTTACATAGAAGGTGGTGGACACCTGGAACACATTGGTGCTGCGGAAGCAGGTACGACGGTGCTGTTTTAGAGGCTATTAGATGCACACATGGATGTGCAATGGAGCGATATGAATCATGTGCAGATATGAGTTTGTCGGCAACGTGTATGGCACAGACATTGTGGGCAGAAGGGCCTGTTCCCGTGCTGTACTATTCTATGTTTTAAAAAAAAGGAGTTACTGTGATTAAGCCCCCTTCCCACCTTTCTGCAATCTTGTGAGCTCACCTAGATACTTGTTAAATTTAATGTGGGTTCAATAGACAATAGGTGCAGGAGTAGACCATTCGGCCCTTTGAGCCAGCACCGCCATTCAATGTGATCATGGCTGATCATCCCCAATCAGTACCCCATTCCTGTTTTCTCTCCATATCCCCTGACTTCGCTATCTTTAAGAGCCCTATCTAGTTCTCTCTTGAAAGTATCCAGAGAACCAGCCTCCACCGCCCTCTGAGGCAGAGAATTCATACCTCTATAGCCTCTTCAGGCAGAGAATTTCAGAGCCTCTCTCCTGTGGGTTTTTTAAAACAATTTGCAACACCTTTCTTCCTGCACATGCGCACACAAGCACGCCTTTTACCATTTACTTTAGGTCTATAACCAGTAGCTATTGACCGAGATCCGACACAGACAGTATGGGTCAGCTGTATTCAGCAGACCAAACCTCGCGATCGAAGAGGTCTGCACCCACACCACCGAAGGGCAAATGGAAACCATCACAGTTGCCCTCCCAAACATCTCTGTCACATCAGTGTATAAACCCCCCCAAAGTCCGTTCCTCCACTCTGAACTGCCAGACAGATGCAAGAGGAAATACCACATTAGCATTGGGGACTTCAATGCCCATAGCTCATTGTGGGGCTATGAAGTGAACAATCAAGATGGAGATGAAGTCGAAACCTGGCTCGAGTCGAAACACCTGACCCTGATCCATGACGCCAAACTGCCAAAATCTTTCCACAGTGCCAGATGGAAACGAGGATATAACCCAGACCTTGTTTGTGTGAGCAGCGAATTATCATCCAGAGCTGTGAAAGAGGTCCTGGACCCTATCCCCCATACGCAACACCGGCCAATCACCATAACCATCCCCTTCTGCAGAAGGTTCAATCTGCGGAAGGCCGACTGGCTGTCATTCCAACAGTAGATCGAAGACTCCATCCCCAGCATTCCATCACACCCCAACAACTATACCATGTTCACAGAACTGCTGAAAAGGTCAGCCAGGCGACATATACCAAGAGGATGCCAGACCGAGTACATCCCCGGGCTGTCGGAAACATCCAGCGATCTACTGAAAGCCTACCACAGGGCATACCACGAGGACCCTTTCTCCTCCACCACCATGGAACTCGGAGAGACCCTGTTGAACACAGTCGGGGAGGACCGAAGGCAAGTCTGGAAGGAGTTGATAGAAAACACCAACATGACCAATAACAGCAGGAAGGCATGGGCCACAATCCGCCGCCTCGGTGAAGACCATACCACACCGCCCACACTCACAACAGTCACAGCAAACTCAGTTGCAGCACAGCTGGTGGCAAACGGTCGTAGCCAAAACCGGCGCAGACCCACAGGAGAATACCGCCGGACCAGCCAGCGCTCTCACCAAGCCCTTCGACCTAGAAGAACTCGAAGCTGCAATGAGCATGCTGAAACCTGGGAAAGCAGCAGGAATCGACGATGTACTGATGGAAATGATACAGCACCTTGGACCTAAAGCATAGACCTGGCTCCTAGCATTGCTGAACTCATGCATGGCACAGAAAACAACCCCACCTGTATGGAGAAAGGCCAAGACTGTCGCAATTCCCAAACCTGGAAAGGACCCATCATCCCCAAAGAGCTACAGACCCATTTCCCTCCTCTGCATCACCTACAAGCTCTACGAGAGACTACTACTCCAACGCCTTATGCCACTTATAGACTCCAAGCTTACTAAAGATCAAGCTGGCTTCCGCCCAGGCCGCTCCTGTGCCGGGCAACTACTGAACTTCACCCAACACATTGAGGACGGTTTTGAGTGCAAACTCATCACTGGAGCAGCTTTCATAGACCTCACCGCTGCCTACGACACTGTCCAGCACTGCACCATGATCAGGAAACTTTTTGACATGACTGGTGACCTCGACCTGTGCCAAGTCATCAAAAGCCTTCTCAACAACAGGCGCTTCTTCGTTCAACTAAACGACAAGAAGAGCAAATGGAAAGCCCAAAAGAATGGCCTACCACAAGGCAGCGTACTGGCCCCCCTCCTCTTCAACATCTACACCAACGACCAACCACTTCCCCCACAATGCCGCCGCTTCATCTATGCTGATGACCTCTGCATCACCACCCAACAGGAGAACTTCCAGAAGATCGAGTCTGTCCTGGAAAGCGCCCTCCAAGAGATGACATCCTACTACAATAACAACCACCTGAAACCCAACCCATCAAAAACCCAACTATGCAGCTTCCATCTTAAAAATCAAGATGCAGGAAAACAACTGAGCATCTCATGGGATGGCCACAAACTCTCCAACCACTTCCACCCCGTGTACCTCGGAGTCACACTCGACAGGACACTCTCTTTCAAAACCCACCTTCAGAACACCAAAGCCAAGGTCAACACTCGCAACAACATTCTGCGCAAACTGGTAAACTCAAAGTGGGGCGCTGATCCACCAACCATCCGTGCAACTGCCCTAGCCCTGTGCTTCTCCACAGCTGAATACGCGTGCTCAAGCTGGAGCCGCTCCCACCACACCAAACTGGTCGACACAGCCCTCAACGGCACCTGCCGCATTATCACGAGATGCATAAAGACAACGCCAGTCCCGTGCCTCTACGCCCTAGCTGGTATTGCCCCTCCCCATATCAGACGATCCATCGTCGCCCAAGACGAGCGGAGAGCACAGGAGATCGATACCAGGCACCCCCTGCACAGACACACAGCACCTCCACCCCGACCAAATCCAGAGCCAGTTTCTTGCAGACAGTCCCACCTCTCCAGACAACCAAAGAAACAGTAAGGACCAACATCTGGAAAGATGAATGGAACCAGCTCAACACACGAGCCCACGACTGGATGGAGAGAGGAATCACTCCGACTGAATGCCTCGCTAGCGGGCACGACCTCCCATGGCCAACCTGGAAGACCCTCAACAGATTACGAGTAGAGCAGGGGAGGTGCAAAGCACTTATGAAAGCATGGAACTACCAGGCAGAAGACACATGCAGCTGTGGAGCAGTACAGACAATGTCCCACCTACTGGAGTGTGACGACGCCCCCCAGTGCAGCCCCCAGGACCTGGCTGAACCGACCCGACCAGCTGTGACCTGCGCCAGATACTGGCAGAACGACATCTGAGATTGCAACGGACTCGAAGAAGGACTCGAAGAAGAAGCTATTGACCTTTTGTCTAGGAGAAGTGGGCCCCAACTAAGCCTATCATAATTTTATACACTTTGCCCTTGATAATCTGTGTTAAAAAGAAAGTGAGACCAACCTGTCTCTCATTAGTAAAATGTTTCAGTCTTGTCAACATTCTCTGTACCACTGTTGGAAATATGGTCACCAATTTGTGCAGCCAGCTCTCCCGAACAGCAGTGTTATAATGATCTCGTTATCTGGTTTAGTGATGTCCGATGAAAGATAAACGCCGGTCCACACAATGGGCAGTACAGTGGTGCAGCAGTTATTGCTGCCAGCTCACAGCCGCATCCAAACATGCAGTCTGGATGGAGTTTGCACTCAGACCATTTAGGTTATCCCCATGTTCCAGTTTTCGCCCACATCCTAAAGACGTGGATTAATTGGCTACTATAAATTACCCTTTCACTGGGGGTAAATGGTGAAGGAATCAATGGATGCAAAAAGAGAGAACAATTTGCCGGATTGAGATTAATAACAAGAAACTGCAGATGCTTGTTTATACCAACGGAAAATACAAAAGGCTGAAGTAACTCGGCAGGTCAAGCAGCATCCCTGGAGAACATCGATAGACAAAGTTTCAGGTCGGAACCCCTCTTCATTGACGGTTGAGAGATGATAGGCTGAAAGGAAATGAGAGAGTGAGTAGGCATGGAGACATAAGGAGCTGCCGATGAGACAAAGTGCTGAAATATCTCAGCGGGTCAGGTAGCACCTCTGGAGAATATGAATAGGTGACGTTCGGCTCGGGACCCTTTGTGATGGTTTTGCTCTGCTGGGAGCCTGCATTGATGGTGCGTTGAATAACTATATTCCAGATCATAGTTAGTAATTTATAGGGAAGAGCTCCCAGCTCTTCTATATAATAGCCAGGGGGCCTTTAGTTCCCACCTGAGTAGTGAGAGGGAGTTTTGATTTAATGTCACACCCTCTCGGCTGTCAGTCTAGGATCAGTGCTCGTCTTTTTGTGGGTTTTATCCCGACCATCTGATTCTGAGTTGAACGTGCTACCTACCTAGCTGAGCAAGAAACAGACTGCTAGAGGAACTCAGCAAGTCAGGCAGCATCTGCGGAGCTATAGTGTGGAGTTTTCAATTTAGGAGAGGAGTGGATCATGGGGAAGGTGAAAGCCCTGGATGTTGCTGCTGTATGTGGAATAGGAAAGTTTTACATGTTATCTTAGTGAAAACTTGTTGCCAAAAGCCTGTTGCTTGAGGTGTAGGTGGTCTTCAGTTTGTGCCAAACTGGCATTTTTTTCTTTAGACTGCAGAGCTTTGGGGGGGGGGAAAGTGTGAGGAAAGTTATAGTTTGAGGTGTATAAGCGGGAAGAATTTGCGATTGAAGCTGAGATTTTGAGATGCTGATTAAAATACCACTTGTATAAGAATGTGGATCTTCAGTAGTGTTATGTTCAGTGTGGATAGAGGTCAGTGGGTAATTGATCTAGGGTGTAAGGGATTAAATTACCTATCTTAAAATAATAAACCAAAATGTGGAATCTAATAATTAAATTGGACAATTTGGAAAGCAGAGAACATTGTTGGTTGGATTGTAGGTGATTTTTTTCCTCTGTGGAGGATAATATGCCACGCTATAACCATGAAGTATGCAGTATGTTTAGTTCACATTAGCAAAGTAAATGCTTGAAGTAGCATAGGTTGACACAGTAAGACTAGAACTTTTAGATCTGGTTACATCAAGACGAAAAGCTGTTAGATTCTGATGCTGCTGCTGTTTGAGAGAATGATAGAGAGTGTGTTACTCCGAGGAATGACAGTGTCGCCTTGCAGGGTCATCTGTGTGGGATTTATCTTTGGGTTTTTGATCAATGCTGTCCACCTTTCTCGAGATGGATATGATGTCCAACATGCTAGCAAAGCGGCTGAAAGGCCTGCTCCATTTCCTGATGCTTACTGAGTGAAGAGGATGTTCTGATTAAAATGGTTGATGTGAAAGTCTGGGGTGAGTTATTGCTGGGATTTGGTGCATGGTGTGGATTCTTCTGGATCGAAAAAAAAAAAAAAAAGCTTTCTTGAGAAAATAAGGTTAATAGTTTTCTTGCCCTCTCCCCAATTTTTTTTCCTTCCCTGGAAGTACTGGGTCACAGTGGTAATGCAGCTCTCGAGAGCCTCATTTCATGGTCGAGTGCAGGTCAACAGTGTTGGCAGAATTAGTTGCTGAAACTCTGTTGCCACCCAACATCCACAGATGTGTTATCTACCAGGTCATCACTTCCCACTGTGGGTAACATTTTATTTCTTCACCCCGGGAGTCTGAAGGCCTGTTTTAACACTTCCTACTGCCTAATTCAGCATTGGGAACTTAACCTGGGCCTCTGACATGAGAGACTCAGTTCACTACTGTAATGCAGCTGGAAGTGTTTTGTTAAAATATTTTTGTGCCACTTGTGCGTAATGATATCATCGCAGATGAGAATTCTGGCTGGGGACCTTTCCCCTAATCACCACCGCGCGCTGCTTTTACAAAGCAGGCTTTTGGGAAAGCTGGAATTATTGACAATGTAGTATAAATGCCTCTCAATCTTATTTAAATACACATAATAATATTTTAAAAGGCTGTATTTCCAGATGTTTTAAACTAAGAGTTTGGCTCATAAATGTGTGGTATTGAAGAAGTCATTTTGTACTGCTCTGTGGAATATCAGACTTTGATCCACATATTGCAGCACATAGATACTGAAAGTACCTACATCACCATTGGGAGACGAGCATGGACCTTTGCCTGTAACTTAACTAATTTCTGCAACCGAAAGAAAGTACTGCTTGCTTGAAAGAAATCCACTGCACTTAAACCTTTTGTGATGAATGAATGAATAAGTTTATTGGCCAAGTATTCACATACAAGGAATTTGCCTTGGTGCTCCGCCCGCAAGTGACAACATGGCATACAGTGATAGTTAGGAATGACTCATAAAACATTAAACAATAATAATAAAAAATTATTGATTAAACATTTGCATTAAATAAAATACCAGAGCAAAAGGAGGCGACATATTTTTGGTTATTGAGTCGAGCTACTACTCGTGGGGAAAAAAAGCTGTTTTTATGTCTGGCTGTGGCAGCTTTGACAGTCCGGAGTCGCCTTCCAGAGGGAAGCGATTCAAAGAGTTTGTGGCCAGGGTGAGAGGGGTCGGAGATGATCTTACCCACTCGCTTCCTGGCGGGTGGGAATCTGCATGTTGGGATGACTAGATAAAAGGCACAGAATTTCTGCTCAAAAGTGGTATCAAAGGATTATGTCTGGGGAACAGGAATTTTTTGAAACTTTGCCAGTCGGGAATCAATATTACTGGCAATATTTCAGAAAGATTTCAAAAAGGTTTTTCCAACTTAAAAACTACTGCTTGCATCCTCTCTCTTCCTCTTATGGGAGAAGAAACTACTTACTGTCTCTGCCAGCAGTAATTTTTAGATGTGAGATCTTCCATCTCATTCTTCCTACGCTGATATGCAGATTTCCTTCTCCCTGCATCTCTGTGGTCTTGAAATTGTCAGTAATGCTTCATCATCATCATCATCGTTGAAAACATCAACGGGCACGGTGTCTTACAATACTATGTACGACAGTGATCGCAACTTCTACTGAAGTGTGGATGGCCGTTGGCTCGCTAGGAGCTCATCCGCCTTTTGACAGGTCTTGTTTTTAGTCCTGCTGGGGGTCCACAGCCCCCTCCTCACCTGGCAAACCAGGTGGGGGTGACGGCTTAATCGCCGACTATCCGACCATGGAGCAGGTAGCACGGGATTACATGGTACCCTTGGCGGGGGGAACTCCCCCCCGATCTGACCTAATGCTTGCTCACATCAAAAGTTGAGACCTAGATAATTCCTTACCTCCTATCTTCTTAGAATTTATAAAACTCCAACTTGCTTTACAGATAGCTTCTTTTCTGAAGAAGCCGCCAAAAGACATAACTTAGACATCTTGTCTAAGAGATAATATCTTGAACAATGCAGCAGTCCTTCAGTACTGCAGAGGCACATTGGACTTTGCTTTTATCTGAGGGAGCCAGACATTAGACTGCAGTATGTAGTCTAAGGCTGAGCTTCAAAATCCAAACAGTGCTAATTATAATTTCCTGGGATCCCCCCCCCCCCCCCATCACTGCTATCTAGCACTGAGCCTGGCATTTCACTAAAATATATTTGATTACTCATGTATTTTAAGTATTTAACTGAATTGGAAGGAATCAACACTTTTTTTAAAAATTGCCCTTGCCATACTCTAGAAAAATATTTCGCAATTCCGTCAACCAACTATGTGCATACTAATTTATTATCGATGCTAAACCCATTTTTGGTTCACCATTCCCTATTGTGATGCCATTAGATTGATAAAACTTGGATAAACTTGTGGAACATTTTGTCTGTACATTCAGCCTCTTATTTGCCCATCTGCATATTATATGTGATTTGAAGCAGAATATGGAGCACTTCAGTTCTCGTTGGCTCAGGATGTCCCTGATTCATTAGACTTTGTCTGCCCTCTAGCCCTTGGAGATCTAGCTAATGCTGGCATCTTGCATATCTGTTATTTGGTCCACCATTGGTGCCACACCTTTGTTTCCCTCTGCCTTTGATCCTGTTATTTCTAACCCCCTCCAACCCAAATTCTACTCTCCATCGTTTTAAAAGGCTGCTTAAATCTATTACTGGTCATCAGTCTTAATACTCTTTATGTTCTGGTCAAATTTTGTTTGATCCTGTTCATGTGAAACACCTGGGTTATCTTCACCATATTGAAAATAGTAGCCAAATGCAAGTTGAAGTTATCGGAGTTAAAAGAACAAGTAGAACCTTACTCCCCTCACCTGTCTGTCCAGATTCCCGTATGCCTGATCCAATATTTAAAAAAAATCTAAAAGATACCCAATTGATTTCCTAACCAAGTTTTGAAACAGTGTCTCTGTCACGTCTTTCTACAGTTTAGAGCAGTGGTTCTTAACCTTTTTGGCACCAGAACGCGCATACGTGAACAAAACACTGTGTGTGGTATGTACCTTTGTTGGGTTCCTAAACATGGGCTCAACAAATTGATATGGTATTTGTGTCCCCTTCATGACCCCCGGCAAAGCCCCAAACTACCCCCATAGTCACGACCCCCAGGTTAAGAACCACTGGTTTAGAGGGTGTTTTCATGGTCTTCATATTTGAAAGAAAATTATGTTGACTGAAATAATTTTTCTCTCTGGAATCCAAATGCAGAAGGTTCTCTGAAGAGCGATCAAATTTAGTTCTAGTTGCCCGTTCTTTATTTATTTTTTAATGTTATCCAATTCCTTTTTGTTGCTGTTAAATTTGCTTTTGCTGTTCTGCTTGTACATTTTTGTTTGTTTCCACATTAGCTAATTAGTGATCCTCTTACTAGTAGAATCTCATTCACTCTTCTATCGAAGCTCGTGATTTTGATCACATTATATCTCCGCACTGCTCCAAGTACAGGTATATGGTTTGCTAGTTTCCGTTTTCTTTTACAGGCAAAAGCAAAGAAGCTGAAATTAAACGCATAAACAAAGAGCTGGCAAACATCCGATCGAAGTTCAAAGGTACGTGCGTCCATTTGTTGATAGGAAGCTCCTTAAGAGAGAGATCAAGATGGTGGATATAGAATGGATTTTAGTCACTGACCACAGACCAGTCAAGGATTCCCCAACTTAATTGTCTGCAGAGGCAGCATTGGCAGAATATGAAGAGATGTATGATTTTTTGGGGGGGAGGTTCCTGGAGGTCTTTTTTCCACGTACATGGCCTTGGCGTTGACCTTGAGAGTGGATGGGTGTAAAATCGGTTGTAAAAGCTGCAAGCCAGCAAGTTTGGGGAAATTATACCCTTCCTTGGCCCACACAGCATTTGCAATCATACCATTGAATAAACCACAAGGTGGAGGCTATTTGCTAATCTTTAAATATCCACCCCCATCCTCCCTAATCACAGTGAACTTGTCTTTATTAACCTCCTGATGGCTTGTGGATAAACTAACGCACTCAGATGGAAGTCTTGATTGACGGATGTAGTGTGGAGATCGCCACAGACATTGTCACTGCTTTGGAAATTAATGGGAAGAACAGTACGTTCAGAACTTGAGAAACAAGCTCGCAAATTTAAAAAAAACGAATAATGTGCAAAAACGAATAATGTGCGGCTGTGCTTATTTCCTCAAGTGGAACTCGTTACCACAGCAATTGTTGAGCCAAATACATTTAAGGGGAAGCTAGATAAACACGTTATGGTGAAAGGAACAGAAGAGTTTGTTGATAAGGGGTGGGAGGAGGCTGGTGATGCAGAAGTGCTGATGTGAACAACCTATTTCAATGCTGGACATTTTCAATGCTTACCTTCCTGAAAAGCAGCGCATAATTCAAAAATATATAAATTAAGCACATACATTTAAGCGGGCATAAACTTGAGTGTGTCAAAAATACAGCATGTCAATTATGTTTTGGTATTAATTAAACAAGCCTGTTATTTAAAAAACTAATGCGTGTAAAACGTGAGGTGCCTGTAGTTTAACATTAGCTAAAGACTTTAAATTAACCAAAATATTTCACGAGTGCATGTGCGTGTGGTTGAAGCTTCATTCTTTCTTCCACTGGAGCTTTACTAATTATTGTGCGTGATGTTCACTGATGTTTGGTTCAGAGGTGATAGGTATAGAGCAGTAAATTATTTTGTACCTACTTTTGCAGCCAGTTTAGCGGGAGAAGGGAATTGTGAAGGATTAAATAGTGAATAGCTTCAGCAGAACCCATTAACCGTGTTATCTTTGGGCAGAGTTCTTGTACTCCGGTCCACCAACAGCTGTTGGTGTAATCCATAGTTATACAGCTCTTAAACAGGATCTTCGGCCCATCGTGTCCATGCTGACCATCCAGTTGCCATCTCTATTAATCCCATTTATCAGGATTTGGTTCATTCCATATCTTTTGCTTTGTTGACGCGAGTGCCCATTTTTCTAATGCCCAAGTACCTACCCCCACCACGTTTTCAAGAATTGCTTTCCAATTTGCAACCATCCTCGTATCCCCTCTCTTGATCCTCACCTTAAACCTGTGGGACCCAAAACATCACCCATTCCTTCTTTCCAGAGATGCTGCCTGTCCCGTTGAGTTACTCCAGCTTTTTATGTCTATCTTCGGTTATACCTGCCACCCTTCTTGAACAAAGCTACCACTTTCTCCGTCATCTGTAACCTTGGCTGCGGCCAGCAAAAGTGTTAAAAATTTTTATCAGACCTTTAGCGATCTCCTATGTTTGCCTTCCCTAGTAGTCTAGGGCAAACCAGAAAGTGCTGGAGCAACTCAGCGGGTCAGGTAGCGTCTGTGGAAGGAATGAATAGGGATATATCTCAACAGATTTATCCATGTTCATGCCAACTAAGACATCTAATGGATTTTTTTTTTAATGTTAACATGCATCAGACTATCCAGAGCCCCCTCCCTAAAATCTGCAAGCATAATGATTAATTTGCAATTATTATTGCTGCAAATGTCACAAACTGATACCAAAATCCTTTAAAAAAAAAACTTTAAAATCCAGTGTCTTACCTGGAACTCTAGCTTGCTTCCAATTCAACATTGCAACAAAACAAAAATAAACCAAGGTTCACTTGCTTCACCTTCCCCGTTCTAGTTTAGTTTAATTTAGCGATACAGCGCGGAAACAGGCCCTTCGGCCCGCCCAGTCTGTACCTTCCAGCTATCCCCGCACATTAACACTACCCTACTCGCACTAGGGACAATTTTACATTTACACCGCCAATTAACCAACAAACCTGTACGTCTTTTGAGTGTGAAACCAAAGATCCCGGAGAAAATCCACGCAAGTCACGGGGAGAACATACAAACTCTGTACCGACAAGCACCCGTAGCCAGGATCGGACCCGGGTCTCTGGTGCTGAAAGGCAGCAGCATTACCTCTGCACCACTGTGCCGCCCGAATAGTCTAATGATGCAGTAATAATGGAATTGAGTGATGGCGTCGATCAATCTGTTAATTTGTCTGCCAGTGATGTGAGTGGAAATCTCTGGAGGTGAAGAGCTTTGGGAACCACGGACCCAGCGTCATCTATTCATCCCAATCCAAGTTGTACTCAACACGCTTCCTGTCTCAAATTACTGGCATTCCGAATTTTAGAATCTTGTTTTGTGAGATCAAGCATCTGATTTGCATTTGAATGGAAATTCCACAGTTTCTCCGGGGAGCGGTTTGTTGGATTCATCACTTGTTCCTGAGACAAACGTTTCTGCAGATCAGATTTAAAATTGTCCGCTTCAAGTGTAGTCTGAACCCTCTGTTTCTCTTGCTGAAATTTAAAAAATGCTGAAATCAAAAAGATAAAAATGCCCGAAACACACAACAGGCCAGGCAGCATCTGTGACAGTGATGTTTTTTAAGGTAGACAAAAATGCTGGAGAAACTCAGCGGGTGAGGCAGCATCTATGGAGCGAAGGAAATGGGCAACGTTTCGGGTCGAAACCCTTCTTCAGACTGATGGACATTAGTTGAAGCTGCTAAATTTGCTTGGCATTCGCTAGTCTTGATCAAATACTGAAAAAACAGACATTCTATTGCTTTTCAACATTTGCTTCACATAGTAGTTCCTCCAAATCTAATGAACTGGTGCACCCAGTCAGTAGGTTGACTGCAGCTTGATGGGAAGAATTTTGGGAGGAGGATAATAGAGCAGTTCATGATGGTGAACTTTAGACAATAGATAATAGGTGCAGGAGGAGGCCATTCGGCCCTTCGAGCCAGCACCGCCATTAAATGTGATCATGGCTGATCATCCACAATCAGTACCCCGTTCCTGCTTTCTCCCCATATCCCTTCACTCTATCTTTAAGAGATCTATCTAGCTCTCTCTTGATAGCATCCAGAGAATGGGCGATGCCCATTCCTTCTCTCCTGAGATGCTGCCTCACCCGCTGAGTTACTCCAGCATTTTGTGTCTACCGTTGATTTTAACCAGCATCTGCAGTTCTTTCTTGCACTCTTTCATCTTAAAGCTATGTCCTCTGGTCCTCGATTCCCCTATTCAGGGCAAGAGACTCTGTGCATCCACCCGATATATTCCTCACATGATTTTGTGCACCTCTATAAGATCGTCCCACATCCACCTACGCTCCAAGGAATAAACACCTAGTCTGCTCAACCTCTCCCCATAGCTCAGGCCCTCGAGTCCTGGCAACATCCTCATAAATCTCTTCACCCTTTCCAGCTTAACAACATCTTTCCTGTAACTTGGTGACCAAAACTGAACTTAATACTTCAAATGTGGCCTCACCAACGTCTTGTGTAACTGCAACATAACCTCCCGACTTCCATACTCAATACTCTGACTGATGAAGACCAGTGTGCCGAAAGTCTTTTTGACCACCCTATCTACCTGTGACGCCTCTTTCAAGACATGGTGGAGAAATAACTGTTAACATTTCAAGGTGAAGAACTGATGAATAATCTTCAACCTGGAATATTGACCCGAAACATTGCCAATTCCTTCCCCCATAGATGCTGCCTCACCTGCTGAGTTTCTCCAGCATTTTGTGTCTACCTTCGATTTTACCAGCATCTGCAGTTCTTTCTTAAACATATTAACTCTCTTTCTCTGTCTGCAAGCTGCTGAATATTTCCAGCATGTCGTTTTATTTCCGTAATGGAATAACTGTCAGTGGAGAATTACAAAGTTGTATTCTGTCTTCAGTCAAGATTCAGTACCTAGAAATCTGTCAAGCAGAATATTTTGGTTTTGATTTCCATGCCCATTTTGTTCTGAAAGGGGGCCAGTTTTCAGTGTTACGCAGGTCCTGGGTTTAGCAGGAACTTGGATTGGGAAATTATTTAACATGTTAAAATTGGAGAACTGAGTTGGTTTAGTAATGGTGCTCACTGTAATCTGAGCGGCTGCAGAACCGGTGCGGTGAACCAGTCAGTGTGGGGCTGACTCCCTCCTCCCCACACACACACACACACACACACACACACACACACACACACACACACACACACACACACACAGTGGGTCAGCGCTTTTTTTTTGGGTTTCCTATGTTATTCTTTACCCTGTCCACCTAAGGATAAATGCAGCCAACTCGTGGAACTGAAAGAAAACAGCAACTTCCCTCAGCACATCCTGGCTTCCTGTCGCAGTCATGAGTCAGCTATTCTCTGAAATGTTCTCTCTCTGTTGGGGAAAAGGTCAACCATGTGCCTGCGGCCTGATCTGTACCAGGCTTTGGAGAGCATGAGTGGGATTTAGGTGACATGTGAAGGAGGGGGGGGGGGGGGCAAAAGTCCACAAATCCAAATAAACTCCTCTCCATTTATCATCAATGGGACTGAGAATGTTTGTACAGTTTTATGGATGCTGCATAATCCTCTCAATACTTGCCTAATTGACCATTTTCACATCCTAGAACCAATGTGGCAAATGGACAAGAGGTGCAGGAGTAGGCCATTCAGCCCTTCGAGCCAGCACCGCCGTTCACTGTGATCATGGCTGATCATTCACAATCAGTACCCCGTTCCTGCCTTCTCCCCATATCCCTTGACTCCTCGGTAGACAAAAGTGCTGGAGAAACTCAGCGGGTGCAGCAGCATCTATGGAGCGAAGGAAATAGGCAACGTTTCGGGCCGAAACCCTTCTTCAGGGTTTCGGCCCGAAACGTTGTCTATTTCCTTTGCTCCATTGATGCTGCTGCACCCGCTGAGTTTCTCCAGCACTTTTGTCTACCTTTGATTTTCCAGCATCTGCAGTTCCTTCTTAATCCCTCAACTCCTCTCTTTTTATTCAATAAAAATGTATTACAGAAGAGCCAAATCTTTTTCGTTAGGCCATGGTTTAATGGACTTCCTGGTTGCTACCCATTTTAACTCCTCTTGCCATTCCCATACTGACCTTTCTGCCCTGGGCCGCCTCCATTGCCAGAGCACGGCCACATGCAAACTGGAGGAGCAGCACCTTGTATTCTGCACGGGTAGTTTTCAACTCAACGGTATGAGCATTTGAATTCTCCGATCTTAGGAAACTAACCAAACGCCTTCTCTTCCCCCCCCCCCCACTCGGACGCATGCTCATTCCTCCCCTCCTGACCCCCCTCCCCTCATCCCCTTATATTCCTCCTCCTGGCTTTACAATTCATAACTCATCTCATTCATATCTCATACCTTTTTGTTTTTCATCTCTGTCCAACCACCTGCCTATCAAAAACCTCTTTTATGTGTCCATGTCACTTGTCGGGCTTTGATCTGCCCCTCTTTTTCAGCTTTCTTTCTGCACCCTCCACCCAACCCCCGCCCCCCTCCCCGCCCCCAATAATCACTCTGAAGAAGGGCCCCGACCTAAAGCATCACCACCTGAGATGCTGCCTAGCCTGCTGAGTTCTTCCAGCACTCTGTGTCTGCTCTTAGTCTTCCCAGAGGCCATTAGGACTGTAAACTCCTATCTCATCAGGGACTAACTTTACAGGACTATTTTACTGTTTTTTTTAAATTGCTGTTTTTTTTCCTTTTTTCTTCCGCCCACAATATTTAATCTGTAAAAGAATATGTGATTCTGTTCCATTCTGTTTGTAGTTTGTTTGTTTTTTGCACAAAGTCCGCGAGCATTGCCACTTTTCATTTCACTGCACATCTCGTATGTGTATGTGACGAATAAACTTGACTTGACTTGATGTCTACATAATTTCCACCAGAGGTTACTGCAGAGTGATCAGGATTATGAATTTGGGGTAATTAACCTCCCCCATCCACTTCTTCCTGAGGTGGGGTATGGTGCTGTGGCTGCATTAGGTATCCTGTGCACTTCTGAGAATCTCTTTTTTTCTGGTATAGGAGACAAGGCGCTGGATGGTTACAGCAAGAAGAAATACGTCTGCAAGCTTCTCTTCATCTTCCTGCTTGGCCATGACATTGATTTTGGCCACATGGAGGCAGTCAATCTGCTCAGCTCCAATAAGTACACAGAGAAGCAGATTGTGAGTATTTATTTGTGCTCGGTTAGAACTGTGGGGAGGGCCACTGCTGTGATTGTTAAATGCAGAGAAAGTTAGATTGAAAGGAAACGGGTCTGGTAAACACCAGTCACCAAGTTAGTTCCTCATTCAGCTTCACTGTTCAGAGATCGGGAAAAGCTCGTGACTCTGTGGAACAAGATTTTTGTTTAGGAATTTATCTTTATGAAATCTGGTTGTACTCGATGTTTCAACGCAAAACAAGGGGGTCACGAATCCTTCAACTAACGAGGATAACATAGCCAAACTGATTCTATATTTAAGCTGCACACAGACTTGCTCAAGCAGACCATTTCTTTAAATACTTTCCTTTGTATCACAAAACACGTGTGTGCTCGCTGCTGTGTGCAAGGAGAGGTTGTCACCAGTTTGAGCACAGTGAAGTCCTACACACAGTAATGAAATGATCATCAGTATCAACTAAGGTAGACAAAAATGCTGGAGAAACTCAGCAGGTGAGGCAGCATCTATGGAGCGAAGGAAATAGACGTTGCCTATTTCCTTCGCTCCATAGATGCTGCTGCACCCGCTGAGTTTCTCCAGCATTTTTTATCTATCCTTCGATTTTCCAGCATCTGCAGCTCCTTCTTAAACATCAGTCAATAGACAATAGGCTGCAGGAGTAGGCCATTCGGCCCTTCGAGCCAGCACCGCCATTCAATGTGATCATGGCTGATCATCCCCAATCAGTACCCCGTTCCTGCCTTCTCCCCATATCCCCTGACTCTGCTATCTTTAAGAGCCCTATCTAGCTCTCTCTTGAAAGTATCCAGAGAACCGGCCTCCGCCGCCCTCTGAGGCAGAGAATTCCACAGACTCACAACTCTCCGTGTGGAAAAAGTGTTTCCTCATCTCCGTTCTAAATGGCTTACCCCTTATTCTTAAAACTATTTAAGTACTGTAGTTTGAGAGAGAAATATTGGCCATGACAGCAGGGAAAGCTGCTTTCTTAAACTTTTCTTGCGTGTATACATTCACAAGTCAAATCAACTCATTTATTGATGTGTGTGTACATTTCTGATATTCAGCCCTGTAGGTTTTTGATGGGATGTACTTTGGTGTACGTGATTGCAAATGTGCTAAACATGGTACATGGGCCACAGAGGTTTCTCTTGTACATCAATGATTATTTATCATGAACTATTTGATTCTGTTGGCATTAACCCTCCCGTACCATGATTTGATCTAAATGAATACTCCAGATTTACATTTTTTTGTGCTCTTATCTCTTTTGGAAAATTTGTGTTGCAAATCCAAAGGTGTCAACAATTCATTCCTGGTAATTCAATATTTAGTTTAGAGATACAGTGCGGAAACAGGCCCTTCGTCCCACCGGGTCCGCGACAACCAACGATCCCCGCACATTAACACTATCCTACACACACACACTAGGGACATTTGAAATGTTACCAAGCCAATTAGCCTCCAAACCTGTGTGTCTTTGGGGTGTGGGATGAAACCGGAGCACCCCAAACTCGGGCAGGCACGGGGAGAAGGTACGTACTCCATATAGACAGCATCCATAGTCGGGATCGAACGCTTGTCTCTGGCGCTGTAAGGCTCTGCCACTATGCTGCCCTAGCTTTGTCAAAGCTTGGACATTAGAGATCAGTTTGTGATTCTTTCCTGTATCAACTCGAGCGTCAGAGTATCCAAATTGTGTTATGTAACAGGACCTTTGTAGCTCATTTACAATTTCCTCCAGGTTTCAACTTGTGTTTAGTCATGTCAAGCATGAATCTTCCAAGACTCCAATGGTCATCATTTGTATTGTGGCAGTTCTTTGTGACTCCAGCTTGAACGTGTGTTTTGTCTTCTCAGGGTTACCTTTTCATCTCTGTACTGGTGAACTCAAACAGTGAGCTGATCCGTCTGATTAACAATGCCATCAAGAACGACCTGGCCAGCCGCAACCCTATCTTCATGTGCCTCGCTCTGCACTGCATTGCAAATGTTGGCAGCAGGGAAATGGCAGAGGCATTTGCTTCTGAGATTCCCAAAATCCTGGTGGCTGGGTATGTAAGTCCTTCAACTGCAGTCTGCAATTGATATTTTTGTTTGTAATGAAATGCATTATCTGTAAAATGATTGCTGTGGCGCTATAGATAATGGAATTGAGTACTTCAACCTTTTTTTCTGGTCATAAGCAGCAGATTTAAACAATTCTCCATTTACTCCTAATAAACATTTTCACCAAAAAGGTTGAGTAATTTCTGCTGTGAAGAAATAGTTATATGCTATTAGAACATATAGCTCAGTACCTTACCTTAGGTGACAATAAAGGCAAACTTGAACATTGATACTAAGACCTGTTCTTCAGAAATGGGGAAGTGGATGAATTGTTTAATTATCTAACCAAATCTGTACCAGTCGTGGAAGTGTTTGATGAGACAACATTGAGCAATAGTTCCTAACCTAACCCCTCACTTAACAGCCCCACTGTCCACCCACTTGTTATTTGGGAAAGGTGGGCAGGGGTTCTGGGGTACTTCGATAATATTGGGCTAAACGGAAAAATAAATATATATATATAAATATACTCAGCATGTTAGCTGGCCTGGCTATAGGGTGCCAGGGGTCCATGACAAAGCTGTAACTCATTAAAAAGGAGAGACATGATCTCCCAGTTGCTAAACACTTCAACTCCCCCTCCCTTTCCCACACTGACCTTTCTGTCCTGGGCCTCCTCCATTGTCAGAGTGATGCACAGCGCAAATTGGAGGAACAGCACCTCATATTTCGCTTGGGCAGCTTGCACCCCAGCGGTATGAATATTGATTTCTCTAACTTCAAGTAACCCTTGCTTTCCGTCTCTCTCTCCATCCCTCCTTCTTCCCAGTTCTCCGACCTGTCTGACTGTCCCCCGATTACATTTTATCTCTGTATGCTTCGTTGTCACCTTCTCCTAGCTAACAATGATGTATCTTGCACGTTCCTTGAAGCACCATCCCCTTTGTTGTCTTGTTTTCACACCTTATCCTTCCTTATCTCTGTGTCTCCCTCTCCCCTGACTCTCAGTCTGAAGAAGCGTCTCTACCCGAAATGTCACCCATTTCTTCTATCCAGAGATGCTACCTGTCACGCTGAGTTACTCCAGCATTTTGTAATGTTGCCAGGTATTTGTTGGGGGTCCATATTTTAGTGTGCATAAATAAGAGATTTGGTTAAGAATGGGGTGCGAACTACTGAGATGTTGATGTGACCTCAAGTATCCATATAAGAAAGAACTGCAGATGCTGGAAAAATCGAAGGTAGACAAAAATGCTGGAGAAACTCAGCGGGTGAGGCAGCATCTAGTGAGCGAAGGAAAATAGGTGACGTTTCGGGTCGAGAGTCTGAAGAAGGGTCTCGACCCGAAACGTCACCTATTCCTTCGCTCCATAAATGCTGCCTCACCCGCTGAGTTTCTCCAGCATTTTTGTCTACCGTTGAGTATCCATATAAGTGTGTTTTGTGCCTACTGTGAAAATCATATTTCATATAACTAAATATTGCGTTTAAAAATAACATCCGATTTATTGCATTCTTTTTCTTGTGTGCATAGGCTAACTAGGATGTTCCAAAGCAATAAAAACAGAAAATGCTGGAAAGAAACTCAGCAGATCTGGTATCATGTGTACAAAGAGAACAAGAATTAGCATTTAATGCGTCAATGTGGCTGTTACACATCTTTGCCTGCAATATTACCCCTCTAACAACTCCTATAACTCACTTAATTAGATGGTCTGTCCAACGTGTGCCTATGGTAACCCTTGTGTGTCCTATCACATATATTCACTTAGTCCTATCGATCCCTCTGCCACCTTCGCTGCATCTTAACTATCTTTTCATCTCCTCTCTTCCAGTTTTGGCAAAGACCTGAAACCTCACTGTTTCACTATCCACAGATGCTGCCTGACCTGTTGAATGTTTCCAGCATTTCTGTTTTAGTAATTTAGTATTTACGGCATCTTTGTTTGTTTTTGATTTACTTTCAACAGCAGGATTCATTTCTGACCTTGAATCTGTTGACTTTATGTTGCCAGTGATACGATGGATAGTGTGAAGCAGAGTGCCGCTCTGTGTCTGTTGCGTCTCTACAAAACCTCCCCAGATTTGGTGCCCATGGGAGAGTGGACATCCCGAGTCGTGCATCTACTGAATGACCAACATCTGGTAAACAATGTTCTCTCTGCTTTTATTATTCTGTATAAATTGATGAATATAGTAAATTCTTCTTCCATTGTCCCCACCCCTGTGTGTGTGGGAGGTGGTTAGTGTGGAGCCGCAGCCACCCCTCCCCCTCTCCTGCAACCGCACGTTAAGGGAACGGGACCCAGCGGTCTCCCCTCCCTCCCCTCTCCCCACCCCATATCCCCCCCCCCCCCCCCCACCGTGCGTTTGGGAGGAACAGACCCAGCGGGTCTGCACTTGGTCTAGTTGTATTATAGAGCTGTGCCAAACAGTAAGACCCGACAGGTACACAAAAAAGCTGGAGAAACTCAGCGGGTGCAGCAGCATCTATGGAACGAAGGAAAAAGGCAACGTTTCGGGCTGAAACCCTTCTTCAGAAAGACCTGATATTTGGTGGTTCTTCTGCCAGAAACTGTAATTACCCAACTAACTCATCAAAGGGAAGATATGTTAGTTGGTCATGGGGTTTCATTCATTTTGAGCGCTTGAAGGAGTCTGAAGAACAGGAGCATGCACACTGAACCCATCTGTGTTTCAATATTCCGTGGGATCACGACCAAACATGTACCTCGAGTCCTCATTCCCATCGGATCTCCATGGCCCTTTGCTCGAGTTGTGAATATTTTCAACAACCAAGCATCCATGCAGGTGTATTACTGGTGGAAAGAAGTTTAAGTGTGATAGATGGTTTGCAGACGAGAGGAGAGTTGGACTAGTCTCGGCAACTGGAGAGCGTTCCATCATATCTGGATGTGCCTCGCAGATGATTTGAGGGCGGCATTATTGGCCTGTCCCACTCAGGCGATTTTTTTTTTTGGGCGACTTCCGCAAAATTTCCAACATGTTGAAAAATCTTCGGCGACGGTGGCGACAATTTTTGCTGTCGTAGGTTGATGTAGGTGTTGTCGCCAGGTGTCGTAGGTGAATTCCATTAAAACTAGTCCCTGGCAGTCGCCTAAGTGGGACAGACCCATTAGGAAGTGGGTAGCTTGGTGCAGGATAGCCTTGGCCTATGTTGATCTTTGAGGATGTAGCCTTTGTTGTTGAGGGTAGGACTCGTTGCTGGAGTCGCCACCTTGAACTACTGCAGTCCCTCTGTTGAAAGTGCCCCCACAATGCTGCAGAGTACAATGTTCCAGGATTTGAACATGGGAACGGTGAAATATTTCCAAGTCGGAATGTATGTGACTTGGAGGGGTACTTACGAGTGGTGATGTTGTGGATGTACTGTTGAAGTAGCAAAGGCGAGCAACTGCAGTTGTGGGCGGTGCACACTGCAGCTACAGCGTGCCAGTGGTGAAGTGAATGAATACTTACTGTGGTGCTTGTGAAGTGCGATTGTTTCTAGGTTCTTGCATGCTGTTGCGGCTATACCCTTCCAGACGTATAGAGAGAGAATTCCATAATTCTCTTGACGTTCCATGGAGATGGTGGGATGGGTGTGGGGTGGCAAGAGGGCTTTGGGATGGCACGAGGTAGGCCATTTGCTGCAGGATCCCAGCCTCTGATCCGATGTTACAGCTGCTGTCTTTATGTAATATTTCTGGCCATTGATGACTTCAGGAAGTTGAAGGCCAGGAACATGAAGGGGGCAGCACACATCATTCTGATAGACAATAGACAATAAGTGCAGGAGTAGGCCATTTGGCCCTTCGAGCCAGCATCGCCATTCAATGTGATCATGGCTGATCATCCCCAATCAGTACCTCTTTCCTGCCTTCTCCCCATATCCCCTGACTGCTATTTTTAAGAGCCCTATCTAGCTTTCTCTTGAAAGCATCCAGAGAACCTGCCTCCACCGCCCTCTGAGACAGAGAATTCCACAGACTCACCACTCTCTGTGAGAAAAAGTGTTTCCTCGTCTCCGTTCTAAGCCTCCTCCTCAGCACCCTTTCCAAAGCCTCTACATCCTTCCTGTAGTGAGGCAACCAGAACTGTAAGCAGTGCTCCAGATGGGGTCTAAGTAAAGCCCCTTAAAGCTGCTTGTGACTTCCTGACTATGTGTCAACAAATAAAAGCAAACATACCGTATTCCTTCTCTACCACTCTACCTGCTTGTGTTGCCACTTTCAGGGAGTTAAGGGCTGGAGCATCTACATGTGTTAAACCTGTTTCACAGGTGTGTCTGTTCATTGCAGGGTGTAGTAACAGCTGCTACCAGTCTTATCACCTGTCTGAGCAAGAAGAACCCTGATGAATTCAAGACGTGCGTCTCCTTGGCCGTCTCCAGACTTAGTCGGGTAAGTCATCCTGGAATCATGGAGTCTTCACATTCAAGCCTCCCTTGCTTTTGTGAAAATTGATGTCTCTTAGCTGATCTTTTTGCTGTGTTTTTGTGGAAACCATGTTTACTGCACTGACTGCTAACCTTCAGGAGTGATAGGAGCAGAATTATGCCATTCAGCCCATCAAGTCTACTTCGCCATTCGATCATGGCTGATCTATCTTCCCTTCTCAACCCCATTCTCCTGCCTTCTCCCCATAACCCCCGACACCTGTACCAATCAAGAATCTATCTCTGCCTTAAAAATAGCCATTGAATTGAGACTTCAGAGGACCCCATTGATGAAGCTGCTGTCTATTGTGTCTGAAGAAGGGTCTCGACCTGAAATGTCATCCATTCCTTCTCTCCAGAAATGCTGCCTGTCCCGCTAAGTTACTCCAGCTTTTTCTGTCTATCTGCAGTTCCTTCCTACACATTTCGTCTAATGTGCTCAGTCATAAAACTGGAAAACATTGTACAGTTTGGCGTAGACAAAAATGCTGGAGAAACTCAGCGGGTGAGGCAGCATCTATGGAGCGAAGGAAATAGGCGACGTTTCGGGTCGAGACCCTTCTTCAGACTTACAAACATACAGTTTGGGATGATTGGTCATCTTTCAGGACAGTAATTAATTACAAGGCAACAACAATGTCGACTGGGCCTCTAACTGGCAAATAAATTGAACACAAGTGAGGTATTGCATTTTGGTAATAAAATAAATGTGCATTTACTTGGAAAATTGGGATCTAAAATAAGGAGAGGGCATGTGAGAACAAACTCAAATATGATTGCCATGGTTATTGGCACAGGGCATGAAAAGAAAACCATGTGCTTAATATTTGTTACTAGAGACACAGAACTGAAAACGTACAGAGGTTATGCTAAGTATATCAAATCTTAGTGTGATGGCACTTGAAATCCTGAGTGCAGTACTCTAAACCACATTATCGAAAGGATGAAGAAACGCTGAAGGAGGGATGCAAGTATTTACTGGGATAGATGTCTACTGGCAGATGACAAATAGCTGCTTTATCTTTTTGTAGCCTCACATATCTATTATAAAATGCTGAAGAAAGGTCTCGACCCGAAATGTCACCAATTCCTTCTCCCCAGACATGCTGCTTGCCCCGCTGAGTTACGCCAGCATCTTTGGTGTAAGCCAGCATCTGCAGTTTCATCCTACATATTATAGCATTCTTTTGGAATTATGGAGTTTCTGTTTAAGATAGCACACAATTTCTGCTTTGTAGTGGAGCAAACTCGAGAGCCTCAATATAAAATAGGCACTGAAAGCCTCGTGGCGAATTCTTTAGATAAAGAGTGGTGAGAATTTTAAACTCGCTGCTATCGTAAAGACGGTTTGTGATTGAATAGATGCATTTAGAGGGAAGGCAGCGGAGGGCTGCAGTGATAAATAAGGAAATACAGCAGGATGTTCGAGTGGAATATAAAAACGGCAACGACCAGGGCTGAATTGCCTGTTTCTGTGCCATACGCTCCTTGTAGCGTGGAAAGCACACAAATAGACTTGCACCTGGCGGCTTTGGCAGGATGTCACAGGATGTACTGTCTCTGTGGGGTTGTATTCCAGTGAACGTTCTTTCAGTGGGACAAGTGATGGATGGGGTGGGAAGGAAACAAATGGTAGTGTAGACAATTTCTCTTATGTGACAGCGTTCATGCTTGCTTCGATGCGGGTTCACCTTTAGATCACCACTATTTGAGGATGGATAAAATGCTGAGTGCAACTATATTACCCTCACCTTGTTTAAAATAATGGAAGTCACATCAACCATATTAATGTATTTTCCATCAGATGCTTATATAGAGCCCTGTGCCCCACACTCCTCCTCGATCAAGAATGTCACTCGCCTTTAGATGTGTTGGTTTACAATTCAAATCCAAATGGTGCAATGGATTAAACACTGATCAGTAAACATCAAATTGATATCCTGCCCAAGCTAACGGGATCCCTGCAATCGTATACGGAATATACATATATTTCATTCTATGTGAAATGAGATTTCAATCCACCAAGTAGTGTAGAAACTGCAGAGGCTGAGGAAGGATCCTGACCCGAAACGTCACCTATCCATGTTCTCCTAAGATGCTGCCTGATCCGCTGAGCTACTCCAGCACTCTGTGCTTCTTCTCTAAGTAGTGTACTTTGGCCCTCAATGTAAAAGGACTTCAAAATTGCAGATCAAACTCCCTGAATTAGTCCGACCCAGTTGCAAAATGTTACACATTTCAAAATGGGGTACTGTTCTGAAGCTGGGGTCAAGGGAGACAGTTGAAGCAAAATAACAGGCATAATGTTAGTGAGCTGGGAATGATCAATGCAGACGATTGCCCACGATGAAGAGAGTTCATGGGGAATGGAATCAACATTTCTCACGAATATAAAAATCTAGATGTGTGCAGATGACCTGCTCAGTCTCACAAAGAGGGTTTGCTCACAAGGCACAGATAGGAGGAGTTTGTTTTCTCGTACTGAGTCGGGCTTTGGAATCAGGAAATAATAGGCGATGAGTCGTTGAGAATATTCTTGGCTCAGATTGAGAGAGAATTTTGGACTGTCAGAGAATCGATGGTTATGACAGCGGGAGAGAAAAGTATTGAGGTCAAAGATCAGATTCACAATAATATTGAGTGCCATTGTAAAAGAAAGATTATATGGCCTATTATGCTCTTCCGCATGATTTAGAGGTGCTTTCTCCACATGGAACAACTAGTTTCTCATGATCTTGTTCCTTGCCTGTTGCAGATTGTGTCATCGGCCTCCACGGATCTACAGGATTATACGTATTACTTTGTTCCAGCACCCTGGCTTTCTGTGAAGCTGCTGCGACTCCTGCAGTGTTATCCCCCACCTGGTAAGGCACCCTCACTGCTTATGGTTGTGCCCTGTGTTGTGATCAATAAATCTGAACGTGCTAGGATGCAATCTACCCATGGATCAGTACATACACATATACAACGGGTAACCAATTGGTTATGTTTTTATAGATGTCCGTAAGTCTATTTTGTCTGTACATCAGAAAATGCACAAAATCTGTTTGATATGGTAACCGTACCTCCATACTATTGTAATAAATGGCATCAATGGCACATAACACGCTAATAGTGAAGATCAATTACTCCAAGCGAAGATACAGGAAACTAGTTCTGCTACTCGTATGAGCGAATGTATGTACGCACATTTGCTTTTGTTTTTGTATGAATATGTACAAAATATATGTATATACTTGGTGTGTGTGTGTGTATATATGTAATATACACAGACATGCGCACACAAGGCATGCGGGTGCACACAGACACACATAAGCAGACACACGCGTGTGCACACACACATGTTTCTACCCGAAACGTCGCCAATTCCTTCTCTCCATAGATGCTGCCGCACCCGCTGAGTTTCTCCAGCATTTTTTGTCTACTTATCCTCAGGCCTGGACTAGCGACCTAGTGCAACAAGTGAACTTGTGAATCTAGATTGTTAGTCCAGGTGTGGAGTTTGAAGCCTGGTAATAATCTGGAAATTTACCATCGACCCAGTTAAAAAAAATAAAATAAAGTTACGGGAATGTTGCAAGAACCTATTTGGGGGTCACAGATGCTCCACAAGGGGGTGGGGTGGGGGGGGGGGGGGGTAGATCTGTCATCTTATCCTGTTTGGCCTGTCAGAGTTGGCTGGCCTAGAAATGCACTCTTTTCAAAAGTCGTGGAGGCAGGAACAATTACAACATTGAAGACATTTGGGCAGATGCATGGATAGGAAAGGTTTATTGGCCAAACATAGGCAAATGGGGCTTGTCAGCTTGGATGGGGCATCTTGGTTGGCATGGACGGGTTGTGCTGTCGGACCTGTTTCTATGCTAGACGACTCTGTAACTCAATTAGGAATGTCCCTTAAAAGCTGATGTTTCCTGGATCCTGAAATACGGTACACTTATTAAAAAAAAAATAATTAAAAAAAAGGTTAGGTTGCTTGATTGCGATGGATATTGAACTAAGTTGCACAGATGGACCCGGGTCAGATTGCTTGCACGCTGATGAATGCTTGGAACTTCCTTAGTCAGTCGGCGAGGGTGATTGTTTTACCAGGTTGCTTTTGCATCCTCTTGCAGAGGACACTGCAGTGAAGGGCCGGCTAATTGAATGTATGGAGACGATCCTGAATAAAGCTCAGGAGCCACCAAAATCCAAGAAGGTTCAACACTCCAACGCTAAGAATGCGATTCTTTTTGAAGCCATCAGCCTTATTATACATTATGACAGGTAGGTGAAACGGTGATCGTGTACGGCTTAACGGCATGGATATTTTGTGATGTAAATGATGCAGCTCGGACATTTGTTGAGAGGATTTGGCTTTGATGCTTTCCGTAATTATCTCAGGCTAAGGCTCCGCTCCGATGCCCGACCCCCGGGTCACTGTCCTTCACCTCCACCGGACCCCCATTTGATCACCCAATGCCGATGACTCTCAATCTGCCGATTGAGTGAAAGCAAATGACACTCTTATCAGTTTAGTTTATTGTCACGTGTACCGAGGTACAGTGAAAAGCTTTTGTTGCGTGTTACCCAGTCAGCAGAAAGACAATACATGATTACAATCGATCCATTTGCAGTGTATAAATACATTGTAAGGGAATAACGTTTAATGCAAGGTAGAGCCAGCAAAGTCCGATCAAGGATAATCCGAGGGTCACAAATGAGGTAGATAGTAGTTCAGCACTGCTCTCTGGTTGTGGTAGGGTGATTCAGTTGCCTGAGAACAACTGGGAAGAAACTGTCCCTGAATCTGGAGGTGTGCTCTAGAATTGTAATCCATATATAAGCATGGAAAAGAGAGTTGGATCTGTGTAGGAAGGAACTGCAGATGCTGATTTAAACCGAAGATAGACACTAAGCTGGAGTAACCAAGTGGGTCACGCAGCATCTCTGGCGAGAAGGGTTCCGAGGAAGGATTTCGACCCGAAACATCACCCATTCCTTCTCTCCAGAGATGCTGCCTGTCCCGCTGAGTTACTCCTGCTATTTGTATCTATCCTCAGAGAGTTGGATCTGATCTCCAAGATGGAAGTATAGATGAGAAACCAAGACTTGTGATAAAACATACCCTATGTCTTAGACTAGTTAGATCATTGATTCCAGCTGTGATTAAATGGAGCGCTGATGAAAAGTAAGTTGGACAAATGGAAATGGAACGACTGTGAACGCTCTGAGCCGCTGGCATGCAAATTGTTTCTGTTGCCATGGGTGCTCCTGATTCATGAGCAAGATTAGTTGTTCAAGTTATTGAGAGCAAGCATCCCTGCAATATCGGGGTGGAGATTGACTTGCTTTTGAGAATTAATCTTTTAACAGCAACTTTTTTTAAATTTCCTGGCAGCGAACCTAACCTGTTGGTGCGTGCGTGCAACCAACTTGGCCAGTTCCTGCAGCACCGTGAAACCAACCTGCGGTACCTTGCACTGGAAAGCATGTGCCTGCTGGCCGGGTCCGAATTCTCCCACGAGGCTGTCAAAACCCACATCGAAACTGTCATCAACGCACTGAAGGTAAGCTGCTTGATATTGAAGCAAATGCAGTTTGGTTTTCTTTAAGCCCACCAGGGCAAAGGATGTGGGGGTACAGGAGACTGAAGCCATTTTATTCTAGATTAAATAAAATAGACACAAAGTGCTGGAGTAACACACAGGGTCAGACAGCAACTCTGGAGAACATGGATAGGTGACTCTTTGGGTCGCGACCTTTCTTCACACTGATTGTAGGGGGGGTGTGAAAGCTGGAAGAGTGGAGGGGGTAAGACAAAGCATGGCAGGTAATAGATAAACATAGGTGAGTAGAGGTTCTAACGAGCATTGAATACCCCTGAAGCTGGATGCATAATACATGTGGTGTACAGTCTGCAAAAAGGGTCCCGGCACAAAACGTCCCCTGTCTATTCACTCCACAGACGCTGCCTGACCCGCTAAGTTCCTCCAGCACTTTGTCTTTTGCTCAGGATTCCAGGATTTACTTGTGTCTCCTATTATCCCAGTTAGCAATTAATTGAATTCCAACATGTGAAGGTCCCTTGATGTCTCAGTGGGCCATGTTTTCCTTCTCCCATTTGTCTCCAGACTTTCTTACCTTGTCAACTTTATTTCTTGGCGTTATTGATGCCAACATCATTGGTGTTGTGTCGTTGTCTCCTCGTGCTCCTGAGCGTCACGCAGTTTGCTTACACGATTAAAAAGAGTCTGCTCTGGTTTGTCTAGTTTGATTTCACAAGTGCCAAACGAGTGGTTTTATTGTACGAGAATATGATTGTTACTATGACTTTAAGACTTTTGCCTTCCATCACAGTGAGGAGGTGCCTGGTGCACTGTGGTGGATGTTAAATTTGTGTTTATTGTGTGTTTTTGTCATTTTTATTATATGTATGACTGCAAGACAACGAAATTTCGTTCAGACTGAAAGGGCTGAATAACAAAAATTAAAAATAATAAAATTCAATTCAATTCAGTGAGACCTGCGAGCACAATTGCAAGCCATTTGGCCCTCTGCTGCTTTGCTATTGACTTATGCCCCCTGTCATTCTCCTCCCACCCGACTTCTGACCATTCACCTTTGTATAATTATTTTGATTCTATTGATTCATATGCCTAAATCCTATTTGCCTCAATTATTCCTTGTGAGATGATTACCACTTGCTCATGTAAAGACCCGCGGCAGGGCCTTGCATCGCCCGGCGCGGCTTTAAGTGGCTGTGGGACTTGCTAGCGCCCGCCGGGGGCTTTGACTTTGACTTCTGGAGTGGAATGGAGAGCAGGGGAGAGACAAGACTTTGCCTTCCATCACAGTGAGGAGGAGATTCACTGTGATGGATGTTTGTGTAAATTGTGTTGGTGTGTGTCTTGGTTCTTTTCTTGTATGACTGCAGAAACCAAATTTCGTTTGAACTTCATGTGAGTTTCAAATGACAAATAAAGGGTATTGTATTGTAAGATATTATTCCCAGTGATTTCTAGTAAATTTATTTGTGGCTATTTTTTTGTATTTGTAAAAAAATCTCGACCCAAAACGTCACCCATTCATTCTCTCCAGAGATGCTGCCTGTGTTACTGAGTTACTCTAGCTTTTTGTGGGGTAGACAAAAATGCTGGAGAAACTCAGCGGGTGAGGCAGCATCTATGGAGCGAAGGAAATAGGTGACATTTCGGGTCGAGTCCTTTCTTCAGACAGCATCTCTGGAGAACATGGATAAGTGACGTTTTGGGTCCGTATCCTTCTACTGACTCAATGGCTCCAAAGATGCAGCTTGACCCACTGAGTTACTCCAGCACTTTGTCTTTTTGTTTTTGTAAACCAGAATCTGCAATTCCCCGCGTCTACATCTTGTATTTGTAGTCCCTAGCTTTGCAACTCCCATAAAAGAAACATCTTTTATATCTAGTCTGAAGAAGGGTCTCGACCCGAAACTGATTCAAATGAGTTTGCGACTGGGTGAGATTGACTCTATGCATTTGGAGAATGTAATGGAGTTTGTAATAATCTTTCAAAACTTAGTAATAATCTTTCAAAACTTAGTAATAATCTTTCAAAACTCTTTAGATTCTGGAGTAGTTCCTGAGGATTGGCGGGTAGCAAACGTAACCCCTCTTTTTAAGAAGGGAGGGAGAGAGAAAACGGGGAATTACAGACCAGTTAGTCTAACATCGGTAGTGGGGAAACTGCTAGAGTCAGTTATTAAAGATGGGATAGCAGCACATTTGGAAAGTGGTGAAATCATTGGACAAAGTCAGCATGGATTTACAAAAGGTAAATCATGTCTGACGAATCTTATAGAATTTTTCGAGGATGTAACTAGTAGCGTGGATAGGGAGAACCAGTGGATGTGGTGTATCTGGACTTCCAGAAGGCTTTCGACAAGGTCCCACATAAGAGATTAGTTTGCAAACTTAAACCACACGGCATTGGGGGTTCAGTATTGATGTGGATAGAGAACTGGCTGGCAAACAGGAAGCAAAGAGTAGGAGTAAACGGGTCCTTTTCACAATGGCAGGCAGTGACTAGTGGGGTACCGCAAGGCTCAGTGCTGGGACCCCAGCTATTTACAATATATATTAATGATCTGGATGAGGGAATTGAAGGCAATATCTCCAAGTTTGCGGATGACACTAAGCTGGGGGGCAGTGTTAGCTGTGAGGAGGATGCTAGGAGACTGCAAGGTGACTTGGATAGGCTGGGTGAGTGGGCAAATGTTTGGCAGATGCAGTATAATGTGGATAAATGTGAGGTTATCCATTTTGGTGGCAAAAACAGGAAAGCAGACTATTATCTAAATGGTGGCCGACTAGGAAAAGGGAAGATGCAGCGAGACCTGGGTGTCATGGTACACCAGTCATTGAAAGTGGGCATGCAGGTGCAGCAGGCAGTGAAGAAAGCGAATGGTATGTTAGCTTTCATAGCAAAAGGATTTGAGTATAGGAGCAGGGAGGTTCTACTGCAGTTGTACAGGGTCTTGGTGAGACCACACCTGGAGTATTGCGTACAGTTTTGGTCTCCAAATCTGAGGAAGGACATTATTGCCATAGAGGGAGTGCAGAGAAGGTTCACCAGACTGATTCCTGGGATGTCAGGACTGTCTTATGAAGAAAGACTGGATAGACTTGGTTTATACTCTCTAGAATTTAGGAGATTGAGAGGGGATCTTATAGAAACTTACAAAATTCTTAAGGGGTTGGACAGGCTAGATGCAGGAAGATTGCTCCCGATGTTGGGGAAGTCCAGGACAAGGGGTCACAGCTTAAGGATAAGGGGGAAATCTTTTAAAACCGAGATGAGAAGAACTTTTTTCACACAGAGAGTGGTGAATCTCTGGAACTCCCTGCCACAGAGGGTAGTCGAGGCCAGTTCATTGGCTATATTTAAGAGGGAGTTAGATGTGGCCCTTGTGGCTAACGGGATCAGAGGGTATGGAGAGAAGGCAGGTACGGGATACTGAGTTGGATGATCAGCCATGATCATATTGAATGGCGGTGCAGGCTCGAAGGGCCGAATGGCCTACTCCTGCACCTAATTTCTATGTTTCTATGTCTATGTTAAAGAAGGGTCCCGACCCGAAACGTCAGCTGTCCATGTCTTCCAAAGATGCTGCCTGACCCGCTGGGATACTACAGCACTTTTTTTCTTTTTTTGTAAACTAACATCTGCAGTTGGTACCGATATCTGCTCGTAATTGCCATTCTCGATTATGCGTGTGATAGATGCCTGGTGAAGTCAGGTCACACATAGGTGTTGGCACACGTGGCTCAGTAACTGAGTGTCATGGCTCACAAAACTGAATCATTGTGGTTTTAGGCGAGGCTTTGAATAGTTTCCTACCTCCCTGGAACCACAGCAAAAGGAAGGATGTGATCTGAATCCACCCACTTAATACTAATGCTTATGTGCAGCGGTTTGAATAAATTCTCCTCGGCCACCATTTTATTATATGGCATCATAATTTTCTATCTTTGCGTGTTCCACGTACAATAATTTTACGTAAAGGCCTTCCAGAGCACAAAGCCACATTTGTTTGCTCATCGAGTTCTTTTTCTGTGTTGCATAGACCGAGCGGGATGTGAGTGTGCGCCAGCGAGCCGCAGACCTTCTGTACGCCATGTGTGACCGAACAAACGCACCGCAGATTGTGGCTGAAATGTTAAGCTACCTGGAAACGGCCGACTATTCCATTCGTGAAGAAATTGTGAGTTGTGCTTGCTCCCTGCCTCTATTTCGAAGGCCATTTGCATCAATTAAAATCATGCAATTGGCATTAAGTACAGCACAGGAACAGGCCCTTTGGCTCGTAATGTCATGCCAAATCTGATGCCAATTCTTATCTGCCTGCACTTAATCCATATCCTTCCTGTCTCTGCGTATCCGATATTTAACAGACATTTGGACAGATACATGGATAGGAAAGGCTAGGCCTATTGCAGGCAAATGGGACTAGCCTAGATGGGGCATCTTGATCGGCATGTATGAGTTGGGCCGAAGGGCCAGTTTCCATGCTGTATGATTCTAAGCAGTAGTTCCCATCTGCCTTACAAGTCTGGTTAAAGATAATTCAAAGGTCTCCAATGAGGTAGATTGGAGGTCAGGACCGCACACCAGTTGATGAGAGTATTGTTCAGTTGCCTAATAACAGCTGGGAAGAAACAGTTACTGATCCTGGAGGTATGCTGTTTTAAACTTCTGTACATTGTGCCTGAGAGGAGTCGAGGGAGTGACCGGGGTGAGACTGGTCCTTGGTTATTCTGGCGGCCTTGCCGAGGCAGCATGATGTGTAGATGGAGTTAATGGAAGGGAGGATAAAATGTTCAAGAAGGAACTGCAGATGCTGGAAAATCGAAGGTAGACACAAAAGTGCGGGTGCGGCAGCATCTCTGGAGCAAGGTCTGAAGAAGGGTTTCGGCCCGAAACGTTGCCTATTTCCTTCACTCCATAGATGCTGCCGCACCCGCTGAGTTTCTCCAGCACTTTTATCTACCTTAACGGAAGGGAAGCTGGTTTGTGTCTTGGCGTCTTCTGTGCCAAGATGTAATTGGCATGTACAAGGGAAGGCAACATGAAGAAAGCAGCTGAAGCGTTGCCAATGGGGTAGGATGGTACTGGCAAGTCAATAGTGTATCTGCTACATGGTGCAACTACAGTGGGAGAACGATGAAGTCTTTGCATTATATAGCTGATCAAGCCACTATTAAGTCGCTTGGTCCCAGAGTGGACGGAACCAAAATGACCAGGAAGGTCGTGGTTATGCTTCACTTTTTTAAGATGTTTAAGTTGAGATGGACAAGATTTAATCCAAACCTTTGGAGGCCTCCTTTTTCACTTGGAGGGTATAAGGAACAAACTACTAGAGGAGGAGGCACATAATATAACAGCATTTAAAGAACATGTGGACAGCTGCATGGATAGGCAAGGTATAGAGGGATATGGGCCAGATGTGAACAAATGGGATTGCTTCGATAGGGTATTTTACTCGACATGGGTGAGTTGGGGCAAGGGATTGTTTCTGTGCTCTGACTCTATTCTCTCAATATTCCTCTGCTCTGCGTCTGGGAGACTGACCTTTTTATTTGTTATTGTTTTAGGTGCTAAAGGTGGCGATTCTGGCAGAGAAGTATGCAGTGGATTACACATGGTACGTCGACACAATCCTGAACCTCATCCGCATTGCAGGGGACTATGTCAGCGAGGAGGTCTGGTACCGAGTTATTCAGATTGTTATTAATCGTGATGACGTCCAAGGTTATGCAGCAAAGACTGTGTTTGAGGTAAGCATCCGACCGTACGGTCATAAGTGAGACAGGAGCAGAATGAGGCCATTTGGACAATCAAGTCTACTCCGCCATTCAGTCATGGCTGATCTATCTCTCCCTCTGAAACCCATTCTTCTGCCTTCTCCCCATAACCCCTGACACCAGTAGTAATCAAGAATCTATCTATCTCTGTCTTAAAAATATCCATTGACTTGGCCTCCACAAACCTCTGTTGCAAAGAATTCCACAGATTCGCCACCCTCTGACTAAAGAAATTCCTCTTCATCTCCTTCTTAAAGGAACGTCCTTTAATTCTGAGGCTGTGACCTCTAGTCCAAGACTCTCCCACTAGTGGAAACATCCTCTCCACATCCACTCTGTCCAAGCCTTTCATTCTTCGATAAATTTCAATGAGGTCCCCCCCTTATTCTTCTGAACTCCAGCGAGTTCAGGCCCAGTGCCGTCAAATGCCCATCTTACGTTAACCCACTCATTAAGGGATTCAAGATCTCTCTGAATCATAGACGTTAACAACACTGAAGGTCAATGGTTGCTTTATTGTCTCCCGTGTACCGGGTACAGTGAAATATAGAACAGCCCACTGTCCACATGAAAGAGGAGCCATTTTGGTGCCATTTTACAGTCCCAGCTACAGCTGGCCTCAAAGGCCTGATGCCACTTGTCACATTATGCTTGTGGAGGTCACGAGCCGGCTGGAATTATTCTGATTCCTAATTCATTGGATGTAGCCTGGAGGTTTTAGCCCTTTAGATGTCCATCCAGATATGTGAGAGACGTTTCTGCCTCCACACTCCAAATCCCCCCCCCCCCACCCCCCCCCCACCCAGCTTCTCGTTGGTGCGGCAAAAGATTCATCAATTTTCATCTATTAATTCATCTCCATCCTCTAATTATTGACTGCCCTGCAAAGAGAAATGTAACTAGCCGGTCAAGGCACCTCATAATTTAATACTTAATTAAATTACTAAAGAAAACAAACCCAGCCTAGTAATTTGTCCACATGACTACATTTATCTGGCCCGCAAATCTTTGCACTTTCCCTATTGTATACGTGTTCCTGGTTATGGCTTAACAAGGGTTCAACACAATTCGAACAGCCCGACCAAATGTTCTATGCCTCTGATTGAAAACTAGCTTAGATACAACCTTAAACATCTTATTTCTCTGTCCTGGTACCTTCAAGGATGTCTTCAGGATGCCAAGATCCCCTTTTCACATTTTCTTCCCATGCTATCATTTATAATGCATTACTAAGCCTCGTTTTCCCTTTCCAAAATGTATGACCTCATACTTCTATGGAGTGAATTTCATTTGCAAATTTTAGCCGACTTAACCAGCCCATTGCTATGTTCCTGCAGCTGCCAGCTTTCTTCATTATGAGGAGGCACACTGCCTTTTATTTTTAAACCAATCTTCTGCAGTCATGTTCCCTACGTTTAATGCCAAAACAATGATAATACACCCTGAGCAAGTATGGTGCCTACACTGAGCCATGCATATTCTTGCGTTCACTAAAACTTCAGTTGAATGGTCACCTCGGCCTGCAACCAATTAACCATTTTTGCATCCAACCTGTCCCTTTCTTTGGATCCTATTGGCTTTGAGTTTTCTGATCAGTCTGTCATGGGGGAACCACATGAATCTTAGCAGATCACTTAACCTAGACCATGTCAGATCCAATATCGTCACTGAACCATACGCCCTCAAAGCAAGTCAACAGGCCATTAACACATCATGTTGATTCTCTTTCATAATTTTTTCTAACCAATCATTTTTATTGCCCAGTAAATTTTTGTTCCTAAACTTTTGCTCTCATTTATCGTTTAAAAATAAATTGGATAGGTATATGGACGGGAAAGGAATGGAGGGTTATGGTCTGAGTGCAGGTAGATGGGACCAGGTGAGAGTAAGTGTTCGGCACGGACTAGAAGGGCCGAGATGGCCTGTTTCCGTGCTGTAAATGTTATATGGTTATATTAGCAACAGTTTTTTGTTTTTTTTTTACATTTAAAATTTAGCAGCCAGTCTTGCTCTGCATCTGTAAATACTGCCTGTCCGTGTTTCTTTCACTCTTTGAAACCTCTTGGCTCTGACATCGTTATTTGTGACCTTGTAATCTTGTATTACCCTTTGTCACAGGCCCCCCACCCTTTACCATTCCTCTCTTCTCTCTGACAAAGTCTCAGGTTGCTTGTTGGCCTCTTCCTTGCTAGTCACCCTTTGTATTGTATTATCACTTGTACCCAGGTCAATGAAATTCCTTTTGTGCATACAATGTGGTATAATAATCGCATGTGTAGCTATATTTGACTTGATCTTATTATTCCTACCTTCTCCCATGTTCCATCTCCCCCTTCACTCTTTGAACTATTCCTGCCTTGCTACATGTTACCTATTCTATTTGTTCTCGGGTTGCTGAAAATCCTTGGCCATGTTATCCCACACTTGAGGAGGTTCCAAACTGTATCGTGCTCTACTGTTACAAATCACCTTGAAATCCACCTCTCCTGCTGCTGGAATTTGCCACTAATTTTGTAAATTGACTCGCAATGTGTTGTATTAATGAATGTAGACAAAAGTGCTGGAGAAACTCAGCGGGTGCAGCAGCATCTATGGAGCGAAGGAAATAGGCAACGTTTCGGGCCGAAACCCTTCTTCAGACTTAATGAATGTTGGGTGAATGTTTTTTCTGATTATCTTTTTTGCTTCTTTAGACTTAAATATATTTGTTGTAATGAAACTGGTGCACCAAAGATTACAATGACTTGTTTTGTAGTGTGTTGACCTGATAGTTTATAGTATGTTAACCCAGGGTGGCACAGCAGTAGAGCTGCTGCCTTACAGATCCAGAGACCCACGTGCTGTCTATGAAATGTGTATGTTCTCCCCATGACCTCGTGGGTTTTCACCGAGAGCTCCGGTTTCCTCCCACGTTCTAAAAGTGTACAGATTTGTAGATTGATCAGCTTCATTAAAACAATTGTGAATTGTCCCTAGTGTGTAGGATAGTTGGTCGGCGTGGACTAGATGGGCTGAAGGCCTATTGCTATGCTGTACGTCTGAACTAAAACTAAGCCTAATAGTTCATGGTACTGGACTAATAACTGATTATTAGTTATTAGAGTACAGTAACTGGTTATTGGAGAAGGTGTTTAAATGTTAACTGTAAGAATTTCCTAGGTTCTTTAAATAGTCTCAAATATGAAACGGAAGGCCCAACTGGCCTTGTCCTGATTGTGGTTTGATGTCATCCTTGCAATTGATTTACAACACCTTCTGGCTTTTTGTTTTCTAAAAATGATAAAAGCACGGGACAATGTTTCCATTGTTAGAAAAAAATCAGAGACAAATGCTGCAGTCTTGAGTTAAACATGGGATCTGTGAAGAGAATGATTTCAAAGAAGTGTTTTGAGGGTGAGCAGAATGTTGAGCATTTGGCTACAAGTGAGATTGAGATTGTGAATACCCGCTTTATGGTGTAAGATATCTCAGTCCTAAATTGCCTGCTGCTTATTCTTAAACTGTGACCCCTAGTTCTGGGTTCCCCATGTTGGGGGAGTCCAGAACCAGGGGTCGCAGTTTAAGAATAAGGGGTTGGCCATTTAGGACTGAGATGAGGAAAAACGTTTTCACCCAGCGAGTTGTGAATCTGGAATTCTCTGCCACAGAAGATAGTGAAGGCCAATTCACTGGATGTTTTCAAGAGAGTTAGATTTGGCTCTTGGGGCTAATGGAATCAAGGGTTATGAAGGAACAGGGTACTGATTCTTGATGATCAGCCATGATCATATTGAAGGGCCGAATGGCCTACTCCTGCACCTATTTTCTATGTTTCTAAAATTGGCCCAAGCATGAGGGACACCCAATCTGAGGAAGGGTCTCAATCCGAAACGTCGCCTATTGACTCAGTCTGAAGGGTCTCGACCCGAAAAGTCACCTATTCCTTTTCTCCAGAGATGCTACTTAACCCGCTGAGTTACTGCAGCACTTTGTGTCTACTTTCGGTGTAAACCAGCATCTGCAGTTTCGAGCTACACATTAGAAATGCACCCTTTGGTCTCTCCCACCCCGCATCAACAATTAAACAGCCTCATTTTTAAGCTAATCCTCCCTAACCCTTTTTTATTCTCACTGCATTCCATTCAACTTCCACCCAGTTTCTACCACTGCCAGTTTACTCTCCAACCTGCACAGTGTTTGGGGTGGGAATCTGTGAACACACCGATGAAGAGCCCTCAAGATCTCTGGGAGAATGCGCAACCTCCACTCACATATCACTGGAGGTCGGGATGACTGGAGATTTGAGCCAATAGCTCTGCTAACTGCACCACCCCTAACGTCGTGCCAGTAGGAAGGATTGTTAGGAAATCTGTTGGCATTAATCTATTTCTGTCCTTTGTCTTCAGGCACTCCAGGCCCCAGCCTGTCACGAGAACATGGTGAAAGTAGGTGGATATATCCTAGGAGAGTTTGGGAATCTCATTGCCGGCGATCCACGATCCAGGTGAGCTAAAGGAGGTAGAAGAGGTGGCCTGCCTCTTGTATTGCGATGAGAATGTGCCGATTTGTACTGAGAGCCTGGCTGTTAACGCCGTTAGCCAGGGACTTGTCTTCCTGTTCCTTTGTAGCACCGTGACGTGCCACAAAGTCATCAGTAAAGTACATTCTGAATGTGCCGTCAAAAGCTGATTGTTTCCAGCAAAGGGTCTGTGATCCAATCACTATTGGTGCCAGAATTTTTGATCATTACTGGTGGTCTGGTGTGTCTCAGTTGGTGACTCAGTACGGGTGTCGGGGGTTGTGGGGAGAAGGCAGGAGAATGGGGTTAGGAGGGAGAGGTTGATCAGCCATGATTAAATGGCGGAGTAGACTTGATGGGCCGAATGGCCTAATTCTGCTCCTATCACTCATGAACTTGTGAACTTATGAAAATGTGTCCGTCCCTTGCACTAAAGATGTGCACAGTCCCCTGTAATGCTCCCATGGTCCTACCGTACTGCCCATACTCCCCTCCCCACTCTCCCCCCCCCTCCCCCCCCCCTCTTTTCCTGTATTTACAGTTTTTAATTGCAGATTTGCAGAATATGCTGCGTTTTGCTTCACGTTTTGAGTGGTGATCAGCGTCCCACACCTAGATTTGCCCCTCAACATTCCACTTTGCCAATGAACCATTTTACACCTCATTCTTTTTACTGTAAAGAGTGCATGCAGGAATATTTCTTGCAAGATGTAGTTTGTTTCCCCACATCATTGTTATTGTTTTTACGCGAGAAGCCTATTGACACAACAATGGATTTTTCCAATGGCCAGTAAAGATGAAGGCACAAGTAGCCTGGTGTTTAAGTATTCAAGAAGGAACTGCAGATGCTGGAAAATCGAAGGTACACAAAAATGCTGGAGAAACTCAGCGGGTGCAGCAGCATCTATGGAGCGAAGGAAATAGGTAACGTTTCGGGCCGAAACCCTTCTTCAGACTGAAGAAGGGTTTCGGCCCGAAACGTTGCCTATTTCCTTCGCTCCATAGATGCTGCTGCACCCGCCGAGTTTCTCCAGCATTTTTGTGTACCTTTGGTGCTTAAGTATGTTCTTTGCGCGTTTCCCTTCTTTCTAATGGAATATTGGCCAGCTAAAGGCATTGATGACGCACACAATACCTATAGAGAAATTGTTATTGTGTTTGCCCTTGCCCAGAATAGTTTAAGATAATTTAAGGACCCAATGTAAGCAAATGGGTGGATGGGTATTAAGGTTAGCATGGACATGATGGGCCGAAGAGCCCGTTTCTGTGCGGTACGATTCTGACTCCATGCATCATTTGTGTCTATGGAAATCTGCGGCAGCTTATCCTGCTTATTCACAAGTTGCTCCTTGAAAGTGGTGGTAAACTCTCTCGTCTTTGACCAGTGGTGGTTCCCTCAATGGACACATGAGAATTTTGATGATAGCAACTCGGGATTCCAGATTTGTTGGATTTTTGAGCAAAGGAACAAGTGCTGGAGGCGGTCAGATGAAGGGTCCCTGCTCAAAATCTAGTCTGTCCATTTCCCTGCATAGATGGTGCCTAGCCTGATGGTTCTCTCAATGCTCTTTGGTTGAGGAGCTCCTGGATATTGACCCTTCAAACACTCAGGAACATCCACACACAATACCTGGAGAGAAATTGATCTTATTTTTGCCCTCATCCAGTATATCTTGAAATAAATTACTGAGCCAATGTCTGTCTGTGGAATTCTCTGCCGCAGTGGAGGCAGCTTCTCTGGATGCTTTCAAGAGAGCTAGATAGGGCTCTTAAAAATAGCTGAGTCAGGGGAGAAGGCAGGAATCGGGTACTGATTGGAGATGATCAGCCAAAATCACATTGAATGGCGGTGCTGGCTCGAAGGGTCGAATGGCCTATTCCTGCACCTATTGTCTATTGTCCTATCTTCAATCCTGTATGGTGGAAGAGTTTTGAGAGAGATGGTATTTGATAGTTTGGGAGATGGATGCTAATGAGTAAAGCCTTTGGAAAGGAGAAGATGCTCAAGGCGTTATAAATGTATGGAACAAAAACAGCGCACCAGCTAGTCCTTTCCTCAAATGTCATTTTTCATGTCATTATGTATGCGCTATTTTTGTAATATGTTTATATTTTCTCTCCCCTTTCTCCCTATCCTTTTAGCCCCTTAGTTCAGTTCAACCTGCTCCATTCCAAGTTCCACTTGTGCAGTGTCCCGACCCGCGCTCTGCTGCTCTCCTCTTACATCAAGTTTGTCAACCTTTTCCCCGAGACCAAGGCCACCATCCAGGATGTACTGCGCAGTGACAGCCAGCTCCGCAACTCTGACGTGGAACTGCAGCAGCGGGCTGTGGAGTACCTCAAGCTCAGCTCAATTGCCAGCACTGATGTTCTGGTAGGTAAAAAACCAGAGCCCGAGTTGTTCTGTGACACGATACGATAGAACTTTATTTATCCCAGGAGGGAAATTGCTCTGCCAACTACAGTCATAAAACGCAACAAGATTCATGAAACATGAATTTAAAGTGACGAGTCCAGGATTGGGCATGTGCAAAGATTGGAGGGAGGGAGGGAGGGGGGGGGTGGTGGTGAGGCAGGAGTCAGTCTACCCTACAACAGAAGGGGGAGGATTTGACCTCCCGGTGGCTCAGCACTTCAACTCCCCCTCCCATTCCCCGTCCGACCTCTCTGGCCTGGGTCTCCTCCATGGCCAGAGTGAGCAACACCGGAAATTGGAGGAACAGCACCGCATATTCCGCTTGGGGAGTCTGCATCCTGCGGGCATGAACATTGAGTTCTCCCAATTTTGTTAGCCCTTGCTGTCTCCTCCCATCCCTCAGCCCTCGGGCTCCTCCTCCTCCTTTTTCCTTCCTTCTCCCCACCACCCCCTATCAGTCTGAAGAAGGGTTTCGGGCCGAAACGTTGCCAATTTCCTTCGCTCCATAGATGCTGCTGCACCCGCTGAGTTTCTCCAGCACTTTTGTCTACCCTAGGTATTTTAAGTCTTTGATCTCTGCTTATTTCCTCACTTATGGGGGAAAAAAAGATGTTAATCGTGTTATATTTTAATTAATACTATGGACTAAAATTAAGCTGTGACTGCAATTTCTTAGTGAATGTGTCCATGTCTGGGGATTATTTGTTCAATAAGAGGGGCACGGTGGCACAGCGGTAGACCTGCTGCCTTGCATCGCCAGAGACCTAACTTCGATCCCGACCATGGGTGCTGTCTGTACAGAGTTTGTACATTCTCCCCGTGGCCGGATATTCTCCGGTTTCCTCCCACTCTCCAAAGACATGCATGATTATTTGCCTTGGTATAATTGTAAATTGTTCCGACTGTGTGTGTGTGTAGGATAGAATAAGTGTGCGGGGATCGCTGGTCGGCACTGACTCAGTGGGCCGAAGGGCCTGTTTCCACACTATCTCTAAACTAAACAAAACATTGTTCAATTGGTAAAATGCAGTTGTGGTTTACAATGTTTTACGTCCCTAAGTATAACTCATGATCTATGCTATGTTACCTGCTCTCTCCTGAGGCTGTAGTAAGAAAACCAAGACCAAATTTGTTCCTTCCAAACAAAAGCTTTTTGCTGTACCTCAGTGCAGGTGAACTAAATGCTCTATAGTGACACCTGTGATGATCTCTCTGGCAAAATAGACAATACCAGCACCACCCATTTATAACATGATAAAAGATTGCTAAAGCACACCACAGCATTATCCACTAACATTGATTCACGAGATTGGATGGCAGGCTAGATAATGCAAAAGTTAAATTAAAGGTGCTGGTTTTAAGGATGCCTTTAGAAAAAAGAAAAAATAAATAAAAAGGCTTGGCCAGAGAATGTTAGAGAGCAGCTGAAAGAAGAGGCAGCAATGGTGTGAAGATTGGAGTATAGAAATCCGAGTTACAGAGCTGGTGCAACCTTGAGAAAGGGAGGTGAGGAAGTGAAGGGGAAAGATTTAAAAATGTGGACAAGAATGTTTTTAATTGTAGTATTCCCGCCATTTTGCTTGACTCGATTTCACGAAGAGGGAAGTTAAATTACAGGGGATGACATAGGGACATATCCGCTCCTTCCTCGGTAGCAGACTTCTCTCTGCCCCCTTTCCCCACCCCCTTTCTCCCTCCCCCCCCCTATTTAAGGCGTCTATTTTTCCACGTTGTTATTTCTCTCTCTCGCTCTCTCTCGCACACTCTCACACTCACACACACACACACACACACACACACACACACACACACACACACACACACACACACACACACACACACACACACACACACACACACACTCTCACACTCACACTCACACACACACACACTCTCACACACACACACACACACACACACACACACACACTCTCTATCACTCACACACACACTCTCACACACACACACACACACACTCTCACACACACACACACACACACACACACACACACACACACACACACACACACACACTCTCATTCACTCACTCATTGCCCCTTTTGTTCCCTACTGCACTCTAGGCCACCGTGCTGGAAGAGATGCCACCATTCCCCGAACGTGAATCCTCTATTCTCGCCAAGCTCAAGAAGAAGAAGGGACCAGGCACAGTAGCTGAAATGGAAGAAGGGAAGAAGGAACAAACAGAGGTGAACGGCGGTGTGGAGACTGTTGTGAACGCCAGCACAGTGGTGAGTGAGTGCACCGTTCATGGAGCGCCAATATTACATGTCAACGTTACAACCTGCTTTGCTCCATCAAGGACCATATGTCAGACCAGGCACAGTACGTGGCACCTTTTTCTTCCAGTTCAGCAGGTTGTGAGCTCCATTCCAGCCACTTCACAAATTTGGAACAATTTCCTCAGTGCTTTATAGGGGAAGCGTTGCACAGTTAGAAATACCATCTTAATTACAGTGGTCTGGAAGCTGTCCTTCCCACCCTTGTCCAATAACCAGGCATGAGTGGAAGAAATGAATTAATGCAGAAAAGGGAACTTGGATCATGTGGTCTTGAGCACAAAAAAGTGAAATGATAGGGAAAAATCAAAAACAGAAATGGGACTAAGCAGAGAAGTATCCTCGTTATCATTATTTAGTCACAATGAATGTGTGGAATAATGAGGGGATTGAGCAGTTTATTGTATAGCATTCCATGGATTCCTTCACTTTGTCTAAAGGATCTGTGTAGCTGGTGGGGTTTGGATGACTGTGGCCCATTGAATTGGCCTGTAATTTTCTTGGAAGTTGCATGATACGACAATAATGATGTTGCTGACCAACTGGAGTTATCAACCTATGTCAATAAGTCCACTTCAGATGCCAATTTCACATGAGAAAATTCAGTTGGTGGAGAGTTAGAGATGTATGCCCAGCCCGTCTATGCCAATCCCACCCGCCTACTTTAGTACCATGTCATTCTCTGCCCTTTCATTCCTGTACCTGTCACGGTACCCATTTAATATTATTACAGCTTCCACTACATCCTCTGGCCGCTCATTTCAGATGCCAATTAATCTTTGTATGGAAAGACGTACCCTTCAGACCTCTTAGAGTCATAGAGTGATACAGTGTGCATACAGGCCCTTTGGTCCTACTTGTTCACACCGGTCAACATATCCCATCTGCACTGGTCCCACCTGCCTGCATTTGGTCCATATCCCTCCAAACCTGTCCTATCCATGTACCTGTCCGTTTCTTAAATGTTGGGATAGTCCTGCCTCAGCTACCTCCACTGGCAGCTTGTTCCATACACCCACCACCCTTTGTGTGGAAAAAGTCACCCCTCAGATTCCTATTCCTCTTGTGGAAAATTTGTTCCCCTTAGATTTCCATTGGCATGTGGAACCCGAATGGGAACCAATGTCAGGTCAACTTCTCCCCATTTCCACTGAGCTCATTATGTCAAATTAGATCAAGGGGGACCTTGTGGTGGTGGGGGGGCTGCAGCGTCACACACACACACACACACACACACACACACACACACACACACACACACACACACACACACACACACACACACACACACACACACACACACACACACACACACACACACACACACACACACACACACTCACTAACCACACACACACACACACACACCCACACTCACTAACCACACACACACACACACACCCACACCCACACTCACTAACCACACACACACACACACACCCACACACACACACACACACCCACACTCACTAACCACACACACACACACACACACCCACACTCACTAACCACACACACACACACACACACACACACACACCCACACCCACACTCACTAATATCACACACACACACACACACACACACACACACACCCACACACACCCACACACCCACACTCACTAACCACACACACCCACACACACACACACACCCACACTCACTAACCACACACACCCACACACACACACACACACACACACTAACCACACACACACACACACACACACACACACACACACACACACACACACACACACTCACTAACCACACACACTCACACACACACTCATTAACCACACACACACACACACACACACCCTTGATATTATATTAATATTATTCATTCGCTCCCTTTACCCCATCCCCGCCCTATCCACTCACTCATAGCCCCCAACTCGCAGACGTCTAAATAGTTTGTTTTTGTAAGTGAACTACCTGATTTGTAAAAAATAGCGACTTATTCCAGTAAATCCTTTCCAATGAGGTAACCAGTCACTCAGTGAAGCAGTGTTTGCACAGATTTAACTTAACTGCTTTTAAAGCACAGGCTTTAAAGCAGGTGAAGAGAAACAGCTGGTCCTACCATTTAATGTTGGGCTGTATTAATGAACTGTGAGTTGGTGCTGTGATTTCTGGCTAATCTATCATTGATTCTCTTGTTTCATGCAGTCCACACCCTCGCCTTCTGCCGACCTGCTGGGCCTGAAGAGTGCCCCTGCCAGTGGGGGCAGCCTGCTGGTTGATGTGTTTTCCGATGCTATGCCCGCCATTGGGGCTCTGGCACCCGGAGCTGAGGACAATTTCTCCCGGTAAGTGCAGAGGATGCAGTCCGTCTCTTGTTAGTTGAGGAGGTGGGTTTGCCACTCTGGTGCCATTTAATTTCAATCCGGCCAGCACAAATTCATTGCTTTGGCGATTGAACGATACCGCACGGCACCGCACGGCAACTGGCCCTTCGGCCCACCGAGTCCACGCTGACCATCGATCATTCCATGTTGTCCCACTTTCGCATTCACTCTCGAAGCACGAGGGGCATGTAATAGAAACATAGAAAATAGGTGCAGGAGGAGACCATTCGACCCTTCGAGCCAGCACCGCCATTCATTGTGGTCATGGCTGATCGTCCCCAATCAATAACCCGTGCCTGCCTTCTCCCCATATCCCTTGATTCCACTAGCCCCTAGAGCTCTATCTAACTCTCTCTTAAATCCATCCAGTGACTTGGCCTCCACTGCCCTCTGTGGCAGGGAATTCCATAAATTCACAACTCTCTGGGTGAAAAAGTTTTTTCTCACCTCAGTCTAAAATGACCTCCCCTTTATTCCAAGACGGTGGCCCCTGGTAATCTACAAATCTGTACGTCTTTGGGTTGTGGGAGCACTCGGAGGAAACTGTGCAATTGGAGAACGAGCAAACCTCATACTGACTGCACCCGAGGTCGGGATCGAACCCGGGTCTCTGGAGCTGTGAGGCAGCGGCTCTACCAGCTGCGCTACTGTGCCGCTCCAAATGTGCATCACTCCAAAGCCAATTCTGCAATGGATGCCTCCAAAGCAAGTCTAGTTTACTGTTGTATGCACAAGCTCGATGAAGTACAGACAAATACAATGAAAGTCTTGCTTGCAGCAGCTTCACAGGTGCAGAACTCCGACAGTCACACAAAAACACCAATTATACATAAATTCCGCATGTCAAAAAGAAATGGGGGAAAAAAAAAGACTTTGCTAAACACAAGACATTAGTTCACAGACTATTAGAAAACAGAAGTCTATGGTAGTGAAAGAGGGAATCTTTAGTGTTACGTTATTGAAGTAGGATTAGGATTGCATGAATTGGTTCAAGAACCCTCTTGAGTCAGAGGGCAGTTATTCTGTGGAACTCATTGCCACAGAGGGCTGTGGAGGCCAAGTCAGTGGATATTTATAAGGCAGAGATAGACAAATTATTGATTTGAATGGGTGTCAAGGGTTATGGGGAGAAGGAAGGAAAATGGGATTAGGAGGGCGAGATTAGCCATGATGGACTTGATGGGCCGAATGGCCTAATTCTACTCTTAGAACTTGTGAACCAAATGGTTTTCGGAAAGTAGCTGTTCCTGAATCTGGTGATGTGGAACTTGAGGCTTCTGTATCTCCTGCCCGATAGTAGCAACAAGAGGGCAGGGCCCAGATGGTGGGGTTGGTTCCTTGATGGTAGATACGGTTGCTTTGATGCAGTGCCTTGTGTAGATGGTATAGGTGGGTAGGGCTGTGCCGGTGATAGACTGGCACAGGACTAGCACTTTCTGCAAAACCCAATGCATGGCTTTGTGTTGGAATTTCCACACCAGGTCATGATGCAATCAGAATTGCTCAATCAGAGTAAATATATTATGATTCGTAACGCTTGTGTGAGATGTTTTTTAAAAGCATTCATTTATGTACACTCCACTGCGAATCCTTGGCTCAGATTTCCTTCTTCATTTAACTGCTGTGATATTTGGACAGTTCCCAGTAATTCTGAAGTTCTTGTACATTAGGGATTACCACAATACCCAGCTAAGTTATGACGAAGCACAGAGGTAAAATATTTTGGGTTTTGTTTCTATGCATCTGAGGGTGCACGGAAACAGGCCCTTTGGCCCACCGGGTCCGCGCCGACCAGCGATCCCCGCACATTAACACCATCCCACACCCACTAGGGACAATTTTTACATTTACCAAGCCAATTAACCGACAAACCTGTACGTCTTTGGAATGTGGGAGGAAAACAAAGGTCTCGGAGAAAACCCTCGCAGGTCACGTGGAGAATGTACAAACTCCATACAGACAGCACCCGTAATGGGGATTGAACCCGGGTCTCCTACGCTGCATTCGCTGTAAGGCAGCGACTCTACCACTGCGCCACCCTGACTGCCAACTGTTCCTGGACATGGCGTAACTGGCTTCAAATAATAAACTCAAAGAAACACTGCACTCCCGGGATTTGAGCTTGTGTGCATACAGAATAGGGGAGCTGAGCCCTTCACCCAATCCCAAATTAAGATGCTGCAGTTTAAGTCTGTAGTCTTATCCATGCACCTGGTGTTGCTACTGGCACCACTTGCTATTACATACGTGTTAACTAATGTCAAGTGTTTGCTTAGGTAGGACTAACACAATTTCGTCTCCGCAACAGAAGGTTTAGTATTTGTGTTCCACCCCAGGATTTGAACAAGCAATCTAAATGTTTCGATTAGTTTATTGTCACATTTACCGTGGTACAGGGAAAAACTTTTGTTGCGTGCTAACAAGGCAGCAGAAAGACAAAACGTGACTACAATCGATCCATTTACAGTGTAGAAGAGGAATCCGTGCAAGGTGAAGCCAGCAAAGTCCGATCAAAGATAGTTCGAGAGTCACCAGCTCAGTTGCCTGACAACAACTGGGAAAAAACTGTCCCTGAATCTGGTGGTTAGCATTTTCTGTACCTTTTGCCCGATGGGAGAGGTGAAAAGAGGGAGTGGCCAGGGTGCGACTGGTCCTTGATTATGCTGCTGGCCTTGCTGAGGCAGAGTGAGGTATAAATGGAGTCAATAGTCAATGCAGTATTAGTATTGAGGGTGTGCAGCACAGTTTAAAATGTTAAACTCCTCTGGCAGGGTCAGTTTGTTAATGGTTTATGTGGCTCTGGAGTTCACCACAAGAGGTCCCGTCTTAACTCCTGTAATAGCAGCAACATCATTTTACTTTGTGAAGTCTTTTGAGATGGTTCCAATAATCATTCAGAGGCTTGTGGTCACATTGCAAGGCGAGGCAACATGGTTTTTCCTCTTCACATCACTCTTGCTTCGGGAGTTGACAAAGGCAGTGCAAATAAAAACTAGTTTAGGTCAGGGGGAGTCTCCCCCCCCCCCCGCCACGGGTACCATGTAATCCCGTGCTACCTGCTCCATGGTCAGATAGTCGACGACTAAACCGTCTCCCCCACCTGGTTTGCCAGGTGAGGAGGGGGCTGTGGACCCCCAGCAGGACCAAAAACAAGACCTGTCAAAGGGCGGATGAGCTTCTAGCGAGCCCACGGCCATCCACACTTCAGTAGAAGTTGCGACCACATAGCATTGTAAGGCACTGTGCCCTTTGATGTTTTCAACAATGATGATGATGATGATGATGATGATTATGCAGCAAAATGCACCAGTTTTACTCTGCCTTGGATCCTGTGTTGGCAATCTGCATTGGATCTAAACTTTGGCCCAAAAGATGTCAAATCCTATTTTGAGTTACTTATCTCTGACATTAATAATTGGTTTATTTAGTTCATTGTCACGTGTACCGAGGTACAGTGAAAAGCTTCTGTTGCGTGCTGTCGGGTCAGCAGAAAGACAATAGATGATTACAATCGTGCCATTTACAGTGTACAGCTACATGATAAGGGAATAACATTTAGTGCAAGGTGAAGCTAGCAATGTCAGGTCAAGGATAGTCTAATGCCCCTGTCCCACTTAGGAAACCTGAACGGAAACCTCTGGAGACTTTGCGCCCCACCCAAGGTTTCCGTGCGGTTCCCGGAGGTTTTTGTCAGTCTCCCTACCTGCTTCCACTACCTGCAACCTCCGGCAACTACCTGCAACCTCCGGGAACCGCACGGAAACCTTGGGTGGGGCGCAAAGTCTCCAGAGGTTTCCGTTCAGGTTTCCTAAGTGGGACAGGGGCATAAGGGTCATCATGGAGGTCGATAGTACTGGACACTGCTCTCTGGTTGTGGTTGCTAATTATCTGTCTAATATGTAAGCAGGTGTCACCAATGTATTTTTCTTTCTCCTTAAGTGCACAGTTGCAATGCATATCATTGAAATTGGGGTTTGTGGAAAGGATACCAGAATTCCTTTTACCTTTGGGAACAGTGCTCAACTTTAGCCCAGACCAAATATGATTGAAGTCATCTTTTGTTTAGAAGTGAAATAGGTGTAGTCGGCTTCTGCCTGGTTCCTTTGTCCACGGCTATGATTCTGTGCTAATGACCACGATTATCAAGTAAAAATAGAGTAAAACTGTCCTCTTACTGCTGTAAGGAATGGTCTCTGAACTGGTTGATGTGAATTGGTACAAAAAGCTCTCTGCTCCCTGACAATGGGATGGTGTCACACATGACCTTTGTTCTAGGTCTAGTCCAAGCAGTGCCCAATGTTAAACGAGCAAATGTCACCTTCCCCAGCACAGGCATCTCCTGTGCCCATCTACAAAATTTAATCTAATGCTCATTTTTAAATCCATAGATTTTACGGAGAAAGCTTGCGAGATGTTTTGGAGTGGTTATGTAGAGCGGTTGTATTGTGATTTTGGTCTCTCTTTTTTTCCTCTCTCTCTTCCTCCACACGCTTGCCTCTGCTTTTGGGATGGAGCAGAAGCTTGGATCTGCCGAGTGAAAGCCCTACCTCGTTGTTGGTGGATGCAGCCCTGGGTCCAGAGTAAGCCATCAACTGCCGAGATAAAGCTGGACTGTTCCCATCCCATCTTCCTTCCTTCTCCCCGCCCCCCCTCCCCTCCCCTCCCCTCCCCCCCCTTCCCCCCCCCCCCCCCCCCCCCCCCCCACCACCGTCCCCACTTTGAACCAGTCCAGGGTCCAAAATGACTCCCATGTACATACTACACGTGACATTCTGCTCCTTATTTTGGCCGTCACAGTCCAAAGTCTCACAGTAAGCGAGGGAGGGGTTTTGAAACTGCTCTTGTCCACAGCCTCTAATTACTAAAACATGTTAGCTGCCTGCAAAGTCGTACTGACGTTTTGAAGTATTTTTGTTTTTCAGTTCAAAGCTTTCATCGTGATTGCAGGCAAAGGCATCTCACGGGAAGATGTTAATATATTCCTTTTGAGTTAGTTGCATGTAGTGACGATCTAAAGGGTCCAGTAACTAAAACCACATGAGGTTTACTAATGAGCGGACAAGTAATCTGCCGACCATGTACAGGCTGGGCTCACTTCTGGGTTTGTGTTTGGGTAATGGTGGTTTAAACAGGTATATAAAACCTAACATTATTCGGGAGACATGAATTTGGTTTTGAGAATTTAAGAGCTTGAGAATGTACTTCAACAAAATTATTTTTTTTGGTTCCAGGTTTATTTACTATCGATAATGGTTAAATTAAAACTCCGACAATGGTTAAGTAAAACTCCGATAATCCCCAGGACTTTGGTAGGTTAGATTAGCTGGCTCCCTGGCCTACTGTACATCACTCCTGTTAATTCCCAAGCACTTTTTTAATTTGCTCTTTTTGTTTGGGATGTTATTTGATAAACTAATGGGGTTCACCAGAAAATTTAAAGAGAGCGAGTAAATGCGCCGTATCTTAAACTGACCCCTGTTCCGGATCCGCATACTTTTCCGGATCCCAACTCCTGGTCTGTAGTCTGGACTCAGCCCCGGCCACTCTTTGGATCCTCTGCTCCGGTATCTCTCTGGATCCCTGGCTCACGATCTGGATTAGTGAGCGAGCCAGATACTTCTTCTTGCATATGGCGTGCACAGCCTAAAGTTGTACGACAACTCCCACCCCAGCCAGATACTGAACCCACAGGACTTCCAAACCATTGGTGGGTGGACTTTCAGAGTTTTATTGTACCAGGCTACAACCTTGTTCACTAATGCCCTTCAGGGAAATAGATTGCTGTCCTTGCCTGTATGATCTCAGGCTCACAGCAAAGTCTTCTTTCATAACAGCCCCCAGAGTGGCTAACAAGCTACTGCACTACCATTAGGGATGACCAATAAATGGTGGTAAATTAATGAAAAATAACCTTGTGGTTTAAATTGTGCAATGTGACTCAAGAAGCCAGTCTCTAAATCGGAAGTAGATGTGTAATGTGAAATAAGGGCATGTGCTGAATTCATGGATTGGTGTTGTCCTGGTTGCATTCGGCATGTATAGGCTTGTGTGCATTGACTAGGGAATGCTCTTTGCTTGACATGTTCTATGTCCACGCTTCAATCTGAACGCAGATTTGAAGTGGCTTGAGTGAAGCCAACTTTTCTATGGCTTAACAAACCATCTGCTGGAGGATCTTAGCGGGTCGAGCAATATCAGTGGATGGAGAAGAATGGTCGACGTTTCTGGTTGATTCTGGCAATGGTACAAGGCTTAGTTTGGAGATGGAGCATGAATACAGACTGTTCAGCCCACTAAGTCCACGCCAACCGTCGATCATCCGTTCACCCTGATTCTATGTTATCCCACTATCCCACTCCCTACACACTAGGAGCAATTTCCAGAGTCCACTTAACCCATAAACCCACCCACCCACAAATTCCTCGTATGTTGCAAAACATACTTGGCGAATAAAGTGTGATTCTGATTCTGATTCTGACATCGTTTGAGATGTGGGAGGAAACCGGAGCACCCGGAGGAAACCCACTCCGTCACAGGGAGAACGTGCAAACGCCGTACAGACAGCACCCAAGGTCAGGATCGAACCCGGGTCTCTGGTGCTGTGAGGCAGCAACTCTACCAGCTGTGCTATTGTGCCGGCCTAAATGTCAGCTGTTCCTATCCATCCATGGGCGCTGCTCGAATGCTCCAGCAGATTGCTTGTTGCTGCAGATTCCCGCATCTGCAGTCTCTCGTGTCTCCGTCCTCTGTGGCTCTGCATGGGGAGAATTTGACCTGAACCGTCTTTAAGTGGAACGAAGTGCGCTGATGAGTAGCTGGTTTGAATCTTTCTCCGTTTCTTATTTTCAGTTTGGCGAATGTTACCTGTTGCTTTTGTTTGAATGAAAATGAGCTCCGGTTTCGGGCAAGTGATTTATCGACCGCAGAACGGACGGACATATTCCGTACGCCCGAGTCTCACACCACAACCAGTAATTGAGCAATGAGTCAAATCTGTTGAAGCTCGGTCCAAATCACTTGCCCCCTAAGTTGAGCTTTTCATTTTCTTTCAGGTTTTTTTTGCTGCAAAGGTCTTGGAATTCCATGCCCATTAATTGGCTTTTGATTAGATTGTAGTGATTATACTTGTTTTGTAACATAGCATATCTTGATATCCGGTAACTCTTGACACTAGAATTGCATTCTGTAACTCGATTATTATGAGCCACTTCCAGGCCATTGGCTTATTTTCTCATCTGTCGTTGTATCTCTTGTTGTAGACCACCACTAACCCTGCCTATGGTTGGCAGTCATAAGGTGTGCCATATATCTGGATGGAAGCATGTGTAAGACAGAACTGCAGATGCTGGTTTAAATCGAAGGTAGACACAAAATGCTGGAGTAACCCAGCGGGCGAGGCAGCATCTCTGGAGAGAAGGAATGGGCGATGTTTCGGGTCGAGACCCTTCTTCAGACTCGACCCAAAATGTCACCCATTCCTTCTCTCCAGAGATGCTGCCTCACCCGCTGAGTAACTCCGGCATTTTATCTACTCTGGATGGAAGCATATGCTTCCAACTTCCTTGCTACTTCCTTGTCCTTCTCTCCAAAGTTGGCCAAGGAATGGCTTGGCTTGCACTCAGCGAGCGAGTCCCACGCAGAATGTATTGATGCATCTGGTTGGTTGTAATTCCATGGGGCCATTGACACATGCATTTCCCAGTTCGTAACCATGCTGACAGCTTACTCAATCTCAAAGAGATTTGGGTTGTAACCTAAATGTGTAGGAAGGAACTGCAGATGCTGGTTTACACCAAAGATGGACACAAAATGCTGGAGTTACTCAGCAGGAGAAATCAACATTGGTTTCTCTAATTTCAAGTAACCCATGCATTCCCTCTCTCTGACCTTCCCCCACCCTAGTCATCTTGGCTAATTTCACTGCTCGTTACCCTTCCATATCACCTCTTCCACAGCAAACAATGGACCATTGTGGGCTCTACTTTTCCTGAGTCATCGGTGGTGGCTTTGTTCTCTACCTTTTCATACCTTTAGTTTCCCTCTCCCTTGACTCTGAAGAAGGATCTCGACCCGAAACACCACCTATTCCTTTTCTCCAGAGATGCTGCCTGACCTGCTGAGTTACTGACCCGCATTTTGTGTCTTATCTTGGTTTGTACCAGGCATTTAATTTGTTATTCCTAATTGAAGTGGGGGAAATAAACAGCAATAAAAGTGAGAAATGTTGGCTGTTGTTCAAACCACCGAATGAAGCTGCACTTCATTGTATTGTCCAGGCTAGTCTTTGGTGGAATGACTCAGTGTCTCAGCATGTCACCAGATATCTCCATGTCATGAATGATGTTATGAAAGTTGCAGCCTGGTTCTGGTACACGTCTAGGTACACGTCTAGGCCTGTGAGATTTCAGTTTAGTTTAGAGATTCAGCATGGAAACAGGCCCTTCGGCCCAGCGGGTCCACACCGACCAGTGATCCCTACATACTAACACTATCCTACACCCACTAGGGACAATTTTTACATTTACCAAGCCAATTAACCTACAAACCTGTACGTCTTTGAAACATGAGAGGAAACTGATCTCAGAGAAAACCCACGGGGGGAACGTACAAACTCTGTACAGACAGCACCCGTAGTCAGGATCGAACCCGGATCTCTGGCGCTGCATTCGCTGTAAGGCAGCAACTCTACCGCTGCACCACCATGACTGCCCGAACCACCCCGGTATACTGTTTCTAATCACATCCCAATGACCTGTGTGTCTGTACCAAGAGCTTGTTCATGATGCTTCCAGAGGTCAAAGTTTGGTTTAGTGTAGAGATACAATGTGGGAACAGGCCCTTTCGGCCCACCGAGTCCCCACCGACCAGAGATCCCCGTTCACCTGCACAATCCTACACACACTAGGGACAATGTACAGTTTTTAACAAGGCCAAATTAACCTGCAAGCCTGTACGTCTTTGGAATGTGAATGTGGGAGGAAGCCGGAGCAGCCAGAGAAAACAAACGCAGAGAACGTACAGACTCCGTAGTCAGGATCAAACCCAGGTCCCTGGTGCTGTAAGGCAGCAACTCTACCGCTGCGCCACCGTGCCGCTCCAAAGTGTTGGGTGAGGTAGCAGAGGCAGGTGTGATTTAGGGGCAGGAAGAATCAGCAACGTTAGGAAAAGACTCTGAGGAGAGAGGCCAAACCTGTGTGCCATTATCCTGATTAAATGCTGTCCAGCATGGATTTTTCTTTTTGATGATTTGAAACTTGTGCATGCTCCCTTCTCCGAGTACTATTAACATTCTGCCTCTTCAATTAAACCTTTTTACCTTTAATAATGTTAGTGTAAGTGTTTGCAAAACAATCCGATGCTTATTAACACCATTGTGCTTTATACCCCCACGTCGTTTCTCTGTAATAATTTCTCTCTCTGCCCCTCTCTCCTTGTGCCCTTTTGTTTTTCCTTTCTCTCTCTCTCACTCTCTCTTTCTCTCCCTCGCTGTACCCCAGTGGTGTCACGACTGTGCCTACTGCTGGCTCTGAGGATGCTTCTTTGCCTGTGCCTGACGCTGACGATCTCCTCAACAAGTAAGGAGATTATTTTGCTACGTCTGTTGCAGGATGCTTTCCTCTCCTACGTGAGCGCGAGGTGTCATTTGAGAAGCAAAGTCGAGACTGCGTGCGTTTTTTTTTGTTGAGAGACAGCCCCCTCCTCCCTCCACTACAGATAACAAAGTTCAGCAGTTGTAGCTGGCCACTGGCTATTTATTCAGAATTGATTTTTGTAACCGGTGCTCTGTGTTTATTTTAATCCAGTGGTTTGCTTTAATGTTTCTGACAAGGAAGACCAAGTGGCCTTTAACCCACACAATCTTTGTGCCATCGTCTTTAGTGAGTGTATTTTCCCTGGGATAGATGGCAGAACAAATTCAAGAATGATACCTGAGGCTAAAAATATTGAGTCAAAAACCTGTATGTATTCTCTTGATCGTTACAGATTATCGACTAATCTTCAGGTTAATTAAGGCGTTTGATGAGATAGACACAGAAATTAATTCTTTCCTCTTGTGACCAAGTCCAAAACAAAGAGGTCATGCAAAATGAGAATCGGGCTATTTTGGAATTGAGTCAGGAAGCACCTCTTCATACACAGGGTGATGCATCTCTGGTGCTATGCACTCTGTTCACCACAGTTTTAGTTTTTGAAGGAGTATTATAGAAGTAGTGAGATTTTTGTTGGGAAAGGAAGATAAACAATACAGAACCAAGATGAGTAGTTTGGTTTAGAGATACAGCATGGAAACGGGCCCTTCGGCCCACTAAGTTGATGCTAACCATTGATCACCCGTTCACATGCTAGTTCTACACGCTCCTACAAACACGCACGTCTTTAGGATGTGGGAGGAAACTGGAGCATCCTGAGGAAACCTAGGCGGTCAGAGGGAGGACATGCATACTCCACACAGACAGCACCCAAGGTCAGGATCTGGCGCTGTGAGGCAGCAGCTCAACCATGTGTACTCGTCCTATGCCAAGTAGAAGAGGTTGAGTTACACATTAGTGTAATGATCAAATCATGACCAGGGTGAGTCGTACAGTTGCCACCATTTGGTGCCACATCACCAAGTGTCACCTGCTCTAAATTGACTCCTGTCGCAAGCCACACCATTTGCCTCTCTCACGTAGGCAACTGTGTACGTTTCCACGGGTGGTTAAGCAGAGGTGGAGAATTTTGGAAGTTGGTGAAAACTGTTGTACATTGTGAGGTTTTTCATTGCTTTTGAGGGACCAGTGATATGATGAAGCAGGGCCTGGAGTTTATGTACTTTTCATTGCCAATGTGTTTCATGGTGCTCCACTACCACCTGCTGGTCAGCAGCTGTACTCTCTAATCTCGAAAAGGCAGAGTTGCAGGGACAAAAATGAGTGAACGATTTATCATTCTTGCAATCTCATTACAAATCCTACAGGTGGATAGTAAGGACAACTAATTGTAGAGTTAATTGCCCGATTATTAGATGGTTCAAATTGGATTTGTTCGGAAGGTGCCAGGGTATCGGGCTTGGGAAAAGCTTTATTCCTAGGAATCGAAAGGTGATCTGATCAATACATTACATAGGAATATGGCAAGTTTTTTTTTGGACAGCTAGATCAAACTAGTCCAATGATACAGCCTGAGTAACCTGTGCATCACGAAGGAATAAATGTATTATTGATAGACACAAAATGCTGGAGTAGCTCAGCAGATCAGGCAGGATCTCTGGAGAACATGGATAGGTGACATTTCGGGTCGGGACTGTTTCCGAAGGGTCCCGACCCGAAATGTCACCTATCCATGTTCTCCAGAAATGCTGCCTGACCCGCTGAGTTACTTCAGCACTTTACGTCTTTCTTTGGTATAAACCAGCCACTGCAATTCCTTGTAATTAGATAATATTCTCTCTATGCCAGGTGTATATAAGGGAAAACTAGATGGGTTTTAGCCAAGAGAATATGGAATAGATGAACACAAGGCCTTGATAGTCAGGTTAACTCAATCAATCAATCAACCTTTATTGTCATCTTGCAAAGCAACAGTTGTACAGTGCAAAATGAGAAGACGTTTCCCAGGGAATATCGGAGCATCGCACATGAAACTTAAACATTTCACACATAATAACAGTAAAAACAATCCAGTCCCTGATGAAACAGTATAAATAGTTAAAAGCAGGTAAAACAGCAACATTAAAATACAGTAAAAACAGTCATTAAAATGTCCAGGGCAGCTGATTTGAGTGGCCAGTGCCAGAGTTATTAAAATATCAGTGCAGTATTTGTGACTGTTAGATACATACATTAGAGTAAAAGTCAGTTGCTTGAGAATGAAAGGTTGCATGCTGGCCATGGCTAAATGGCTGAAGAGTGATGAACTCTGATTGCCTGAAGCATGGGCTTTGCTCAACTGTGGAGAAATAGGTTAAATATTAGCATGGCTCAGCCTGCTACTGAGTGTAAACAAGCATGGGGAGGCAGAAGCAAGGGACTGCTGGTTAATACATAAATAGAGACAGAGTGCCGGAGTACTTCAGCAGGTCAGGCAGCATCTCTGGGGAACACGGAAAGATGACGTCTCGGGTCGAGACACTTCTTCAGTCTGAAGAAAGGTCATGATCCGAAACGTCACCTATCCATGTTCTCCAGAGATGCTGCCTGACCTGCTGAGTTATCCCAGCACATTGTATCCTTTCGTGGGGAGTGAGACACTGTACTACACAGCAGGTGAGGAGCAGTGTGTTAGTGAGGTTTTGAAGTGAGGGGCCTTGATATTAACAGTGTGCACTGTAGACATCGCAGGGCTGCAGGGTGAGGTGGCCTTTGCCCGAAACCCTCCAGGTGAATGCTCACTCTCTGCGCACATATCACACACATGGGACATTTTGTCTTTTGATTTTTAAAATCTATCTCCACTCTTTTGCTCTCTTAAACCTTTGTAAACTACCCACCACAATTAGAATCTGTCTTCATCAGTCTGAAGGTAGACAAAAGTGCTGGAGAAACTCAGCGGGTGCAACAGCATTCATCAGTCTGAAGAAGGGTCCTCGACTCGAAATGCCATCTATCCACCTTCTCCAGGGATGCTGCCTGATCCACTGAGTTACTCGAGCAGCTTGTGTCATTCTTTGGATTTTGTATTTCCCCGCTTGGGTTGGATCTGAAGAGGGAAATTTGAGTTGTAAAAAGATAGGAGTTGGATTCTGTGGGGGCAAACCTTGTAGGACAATGACCATGAACACCAGGCTTATCGGGGAAGTGTTGATGTCTAAATGTGAGCAGCAGTTAGGCCTGGGTTTGGGCTGCTGTTTCCGCTAGTGTGATGCTTTGGCTGTATCTTTGAACGGTACCTGCGAACATGACTGACTCTCTTGCCTGCTCTTCACCCGTCCCTCTTCCTAACCTAGGTTTGTTTGCAAGAACAATGGGGTCCTGTTTGAAAACCAGCTTCTCCAGATTGGAATAAAATCGGAATACCGGCAAAACTTGGGTGAGTCATCGAGTGATACAGCGTGGAAACAGGCCCAACTTGCCCACACCAGCCAAAATGTCCCAGCTACACCAGTTCCATCCGCCCGCGTTTGGCCCATATCCCTCCAAACCTGTCCTATTCATGTCCCTGTCTATTGCTCTGGTGCAAAAGATGTCTTTTGCTTTGCCTTGATGATGCTTGTTTGGCTTATGTTAATATTTCAGGTATTCACTCTTGCAGCAACATAACCCTTTCCTGTTGTATTTGAAAATATAAATCTTCAAGTTGTTTGGTGCTTTTTCCTTTCATCCCATTTTTTTCCAAGTTTCTTGAAACTAGACTTCCGGCAGCCATTACTATGACAGGCTGTATCATGAGAATCAATTGCCTATTATTTGCCTTCTAAAGGCAATGCTGTCCAAGATGGATCCTGTCCCAACCTTTTAGTTTGGTTTAGAGAAACAGCGCGGAAGCAGGCCCTTCGGCCCATCGAGTCCATGCCGAACAGCGATCCTTGTACACTAGCACTAGGGCCAATTTTACAATTTTTACTGAAGCCAATAAATCTACGAGCTTGTACGTCTTTGGAGTGTGGGAGGAAACCAGAGCACCCGGAGAAAACCCACACGGTCATGGGGAGAACGTACAAAATCCGTACAGACAGCACCCATGGTCAGGATCATACCCAGGTCTCTGGCGCTGTAGGTAGCAACTCTACCACTGATACCCACACATAACTTGCACTATATTGGATCATTCAGCGAGTAACTCCCCTAATCTCCATCACAGTGTACGTCACTCTGGGAAACCCCAAGATCCTTTTCATAAAGCTATTTGAGATCTAACTCTTTAAAATGAAAGAAAAGGCTTCCAGCTCTGCATGTTGTGCTTGCTTACTGTTTCCATTTCGAAGATTAGATTTGCTGATGAACAGACATTTTGATTTCTAAACCAATGTTTTGACTGGCTTTGCTGAAGGCCTTGGCAATGCCGCCATCAAGAGTACTGATTACTTTCTTGTGTCTCTGCATCTAGGTCGAATGTACCTGTTCTTTGGGAACAAGACTTCAGTCCAGTTCCTCAACTTCATTGTAAATGTTAACTGTCCGGGCGACCTGCAGAGTGATATCCTTTTGATGTTATTTATTTATTTCTGCTCAACTTGAATTGGGTGAAAGGGTCAACAAAGAATGTGGGGAGGATGTTTCCACTCGTGGGAAAGCCTCGGACCAGAAGCCACAGCCTCAGAATAAAAGGATGAAGCCTTTAGTAAAGAGATGAGGAGGAATTTCTTCAGTCAGAGGGTGGTGAATCTGTGGAATTCATTGCCACAGACGGCTGTGGAGGCCAAGTCAATTAATGCTTTTAAGGCGGGGATTCACAGATCCTTGATCGGGAAGGGTATCAGGGGTTACGGGGAGAAGGCAGGAGAATGGGGTTGGGAGGGAGAGATAGATCAGCCATGATTGAATGGCGGAGTAGACTTGATGGGCCGAATGGCCTAATTCTGCTCCTAGAACCTATGATATTTATGGATACATTGACAAAGACCAGCAGGAAGTCCTGTTTTGGTTTAAGTAATGTCGGAGAATAGACAGTAGGTGCAGGAGTAGGCCATTCGGCCCTTCGAGCCAGCACCGCCATTCAATGTGATCATGGCTGTTCATCCCCAATCAGTACCCCGTTCCTGCCCTCTGGAGAGACTGATGCTGCCTGTCCCGCTGAGTTACTCCAGCATTTTGTGTCGATCTGGTTAAGGAACTTAATTGTTTTTTCAAAGTAGTACTTTCAAAGTGTACTCGCAATTGTAAGATAGGAAATGCCACTGTACTGAGTGAGGGCACTTAAAAAATAACTTGGAAGAAGGAAGGGGAAAGTGAGTGCCTCACAATAAACAGTTGTGATAACCTCATCTATTGCATCCGCTGCTCTAGATGTCAGCTGATCTACATCGGTGAGACCAAGCGTAGGCTTGGCGATCGTTTCGCCGAACACCTCCGCTCGGTCCGCATTAACCAACCTGATCTCCCGTTGGCTCAGCACTTCCAACTCCCCCTCCCATTCCGAATCCGACCTTTCTGTCCTGGGCCTCCTCCATGACCAGAGTGAGCACCACCGGAAATTGGAGGAGGAGCACCTCATATTCCGCACGGGCAGTCTGCACCCCAGCGGCTTGAACATTGACTTCCAATTTCCGGTAGCCCTTGCTGTCTCCTCCCCTTCTCAGCTCTCCCTCAGCCCTCTGGCTCCTCCTCGTCCTTTCTTCTTCCCATCCCATCAGTCTGAAGAAGGGTTTCGGCTCAAAACGTTGCCTATTTCCTTCGCTCCATAGACGCTGCTGCACCCACTGAGTTTCTCCAGCATTTTTGTCTACAAACAGTTGTGGTATATTCCTTAACGCTTGCCACAGCTGAATCTTCAGGCTAAGCCTGTGGAGCCCATCGTGGAAGGTGGAGCGCAGGTTCAGCAAGTCATCAACATTGAATGTTTATCAGATTTCACCGAAGCCCCTCTACTCAACATTCAGTTCAGGTACCGTGTTCCGAATGTCATCAGCTTCTCCCTGTTGTTGGTGAAACCTCTCTCACTTTCTATTTTCTTTTCTCCTCTTCCTCTCTGGTTCTTTGCTTCCCTTTTTCTCCAAAACTCCTTGCTCCCCCCCTCCATTTGTGCATTCAATTCATCCTTTAAAGGTCCTCGGCAACAGGCCTTAAATCTAGGCCCAAGAGGAGAACTGTTACCAACTATGAATCTCAGTTTCCTCACATTGTTCAATGTCGGAGCTTTGTGTCACACATGCAAACACACAGTGAAATTCTTTTTATTTTTTTTTAATTTTAATTATTTTTTATTGAAAGCATATGTACAAATGATAATAAACGACAAACTGGTTACAGAGTTCTTACACAGCTTCAATTTTGTGAAATTGAAATTCAGTGAAATTCATTTTGCATGTATTACACCTGCGGGCGCCGCCATTTTTGGCGCCATTATTCAAAGTCCAGTCGATGTACAGGAGCATGAACTGACGTCCCTCTCCTCTCCTGGCCCGGCCATCTTTGTGTCCCGGGGCCGCCTCCTGCAGCTCGATTTGTTACTAACACCTGTGAGAGAGAAGCGAATGTCACCAAACTTCTGAATTCTCTGGGGTGGAAGGAACCCTCTCCAAGACAGACGTGAAGCTCACCGTTTGACCTGTTTTTACAAAATGTTAAATGGTCAGCTCGACATAGACTACAAGACCTACACCAAACCCAAACCAATTAGGAGCAGACGAGGGCATTCGATCCAATTTGTGATCCCAGCTACAAAGACAGATGTGTACAGCAATTTGTTCTTCCCCCGCACAATTAAAGCATGGAATAATCTCCACCCTACTATAGTTACCCAACCAGATGCAACTACATTTAAAGTAGCTCTTTCTTCCCAATAACCCTTTCTGGCTTAAGCCCTCCCTCCACCACCTCCAGTTTAAATTCCATTTGGAATATTTTGGAGGACCAAGAAACCAAGAACCAAGAAGAACCATCCTAGCAGGTGCTGGAAGCATTGATTGTCCCGGTTCACCTTCCACCGGCCCATTCCCAGCCCTTGATGTCTCCAGCGGCTCTCTCCTGGGTTCCGGGCGGGCACAGCTCCGGCACCTCGGGAAGACTTCTGCCCCGCAGCCCGGACCTGCTGTTGAAATGGGCTATGCCAGTGCTTCTCACAGTCTTTGTTTAAAGAATATACCCCAATTGTGATTGTTTAAAATCCTCCTTTTCCTTTGCTAGATATGGCGGAACCTTGCAAAATATCACCCTCAAGCTGCCCATCACCATCAACAAGTTTTTCCAGCCAACAGAGATGGCATCTGAAGATTTCTTCCAGCGCTGGAGGCAGCTCAGCAGGTACAGGAAGCCCATCGTAGACACGGGGAAGTACATCAGTAGGGAGGAGATAGTGGGCAGTCGCGAGGTGGATTGGATAGTGGAGAGTTTGCGCGTGGAGATTTGTAGATGGCGCAGCTGCCTTGCATTGTAACCACTCCAACTTTCAATATCGGCAGGGACTGCCGGCGTTATTGACCAAGCTTTTTCGTTCTCTTGCTGTCTCCATAGCCCCCAACAAGAAGCACAGAAGATCTTTAAAGCTAATCACCCTATGGACACAGAGGTTACCAAGGCCAAGGTAAGCCTTTCTACCCCTCTTCCATGACCTGCACCCTCCCGAAACGAAATCCGTTACCTCAACGGGCAAGTCCACCAAGCGACCGAACTGCGCCGACCAGGAAAGTTGTGCCAAGTCATTGGCTTGGCTGAGGACCAAGTGCTGGGACATGGGATTGGTATAGATATACGATAAGGTGGGCCAAGGGGCGTGCTTCTGTGCTCTACAGCTCCAAGTCCTCTATACTTGCAAAGAGTTATGCCCCTGTCCCACTTAGGAAATCTGAACGGAAACCTCTGGAGACTTTACGCCCCACCCAAGGTTTCCGTGCGGTTCCCGGAGGTTGCAGGCGGTTGCCGGAGGTTGCAGGTAGTGGAAGCAGGTAGGGAGACTGACAAAAACCTCCGGGAACCGCACGGAAACCTTGGGTGGGGCGCAGTCTCCAGAGGTTTCCGTTCAGGTTTCCTAAGTGGGACAGGGGCATAAGTGTGCAGTGAGAGGAATGGGGTCAACTAGGTATAGAGAAGGTGATGCATGTAAGGTGAAGTTTGGTCTGAATACATTTGATCTTTACCAAGGAGGTGGATGTTGACAAAATGTCACTGAGGTAGAGGTAGTAGGGTTACTGAGCAGACGAAAACTGGTCAGGAGAAAACGTGAAAGGCTGGCTATAACTAGTCTTGGCAAACATAACAATCGCCCATCTTCTTGGTTACTCAAGTTCAAAGTCATGAGAAATTGGTAGCGGTGTGGAATGAGCTTCCAGTGGAAGTGGTGGAGGCATGTTCGTTGGTATCATTTAAAAATAAATTGGATAGGCATATGGATGAGAAGGGAATGGAGGGTTATGGTATGAGTGCAGGCAGGTGGGACTAAGGTGAAATAAAAGTTGTTCGGCACGGACTTGTAGGGCCGAGATGGCCTGTTTCCGTGCTGTAATTGTTATATGGTTATATGGAATGTTTAAGAAGGAACTGCAGATGCTGGAAAAATCGAAGGTAGACAAAAATGCTAGAGAAACTCAGCGGGTGAGACAGCATCTATGGAGCGAAGGAATAGGTGACGTTTCGGGTCGGGACCCTTCTTCAGACAGATGTGGGGGTTGGGGGGCGGTGGGAAGAAGAAAGGAAGACGCGGAGACAGTGGGCTGCAGGAGAGCTGGGGAGGGGAGGGGAAGGAGGGAGACAGCAGGGACTACCTGAAATTGGAGAAGTCAATGTTCATACCGCTGGGGTGTAAACTACCCAAGCGAAATATGAGGTGCTGCTCCTCCAATTTACGGTGGGACTCACTCTGGCCATGGAGGAGGCCCAGGACAGAAAGGTCGGATTCGGAATGGGAGGGGGAGTTGAAGTGCTTACAGTACGGAAGCAGACCGCTCAGCCTGACCAAACACTACTGGTGCTTACAGTGTACCACAACCTTCTCCCACCTTCCTTCTCTTCTTCACCTCTCTCTCTCCCCCCCCTCTCCAGCTTCATCTTTAAATATGCTGTACATCCCAAATACTCCCTATGGCATCCAGTTCCACCTTCCTCATTTTTTCTGAGCAAGATTTCCTTGTGGTTGTATTCCTGGATGAGTTTAGTTTCGAGGTACAGCGTGGCCAGCAGGCTCTTCAGCCCATCAACATTCTTAAGGGGTTGGACAGGCTAGATGCAGGAAGATTGTTCCCGATGTTGGGGAAGTCCAGAACAAGGGGTCACAGTTTAAGGATAAGGGGGGAAATCCTTTAGGACCGAGATGAGGAGGACATTTTTCACACAGAGAGTGGTGAATCTGTGGAATTCTCTGCCACAGAAGGTAGTTGAGGCCACAGTTCATTTACTATATTTAAGATGGAGTTAGATGTGGCCCTTGTGGCTAAAGGGATCAGGGGGTATGGAGAGAAGGCAGGTACAGGATACTGAGTTGGATGATCAGCTATGATCATATTGAATGGCGGTGCAGGCTTGAAGGGCCGAATGGCCTACTCCTGCACCTATTTTCTATGTTTCTATGTTTCTCCCACCTTCCTTCTCTTCTTCCCCTCTCCGCCCCGCCCCCCCCCCCCCCCCCCCCAGCTTCATCTTTAAATACGCTGTACATCCCAAATGCCCCCTATGGCATCCAGTTCCACCTTCCTTACTTTTTCTGAGCAAGATTTCCTTGTGGGAGTTTAGTTTCAAGGTACAGCGTGGCCAGCAGGCCCTTCGGCCCATTGAGCCTAGGATCTCAGTTTATTTCTGTGTCTTCCTCCACCCGGCAGTTGATAGGATTCGGCACCGCCCTGCTGCAGGACGTCGACCCCAACCAGGACAACTTTGTCGGTGCGGGAATCATTCACACAAAATCCATCCAGGTTGGGTGTTTGTTGCGGTTGGAACCCAACGGTCAGGCTCAGGTTGGTGACGTTTAACCTCAGCGTACAGTTATTTAATGGCGTGAGGGAATGTTGGAATGCGTTTGGGGTAAAAATAGGGAACGAGACTAATGGGTGAACTGTGTTCGATGCCCAGGCTTACACTGTCTGGACAAGATAGTGACACATCATATACACAAAAAGCTGGAGTAACTCAGCGGGTCAGACAGGAGAGAAAGAATTGGTGACGTTTCGTGTCGAGACCCTTCTTCAGACGCTTCAGTGACCTATCTTCTGAAGAAGGGTCTCAACCCAAAACGTTACCTATTCCTTTTCTCCAGAGATGCCGCCTGTCCCGCTGAGTTACTCCAGCTTTTTGTGTCTACCTGCGGTTTAAACCAGCATCTGCAGTTCTTTCCCGCACAAGATGCACATTGTTCTAGGGTTTAGTCAGCCCGACTATCTTTTTGATGGGTTCCCGTGTGGTCGGGACTTGCATGTTGATATGATTTGTTGTGTAATCTTGCTTTTCTCTCTCTCTCCCCCCCCCCCGCATCACAGATGTATCGCCTCACACTACGCACAAGCAAGGAAACTGTGTCGAAGCGACTATGTGGATTACTGTCCCAACAGTTCTAAAGTCTGCCACATGTAATCGATCTCTTACACTATACTGCGTGTTTGTGTGTGTCTGAGCGTGAGTGTGTGTATGTGTGCACGAGTACATGAAGGTCCTATATCCATGCCACATCCAGTGAAATCTTCAAGTATCATGTGACGTCCTTTAACTACAGTATATGTTTACGTGATTGTTCTGTGGAGGTTTTCCTTCTTTTGCTATTGTGGAGGGATTTGGAAAGTTCTTTGGTACACGCGGCATCAAAGGTGGCAGCGATGAGCGGGGTTGTAGTGCAGTCCGTGACACCCCATAGTATATCCTCTCCCTGTGATATAATAACTCGGCCAACATACTGAGAGGACTTTGATTATAATTCCCTCCTGCAACAAGGAGTGACTGTGGACACAAAATGCCGGAGTAACTCAGTCGGGAGAGGCAGCATCTCTGGAGATAGGAGGAATGGGTGAGACCCTTCTTCAGACTCTCTTTCTCTCCAGGGATGCTGCCTGTCCCGCTGAGTTACTCCAGCATTTTGTGTCTATCTTCGGTTTAAACCAGCATCTGCAATTTCTTCCTACCACAAGGAGTGACGGGACTCGAGTGCACGTCACTCAGCAGAGTGGTTCCTCTCAATCCCACTGCTTGGGTCAGTACGGCCCACCGCACAGTGGTGGGCCACGTACTAACCAGGAAGGGTACAGGCGGTGTGTGACAAGCTAGCTACTCCCCTTGGGACCAGTTGAGGAAAGGAGACAATCTTTGAGGCGCTCTCTGGAAGTGCTTTGGAGATGTCCTGTGAAGGTGTGGAATCAGACATGCCCCACAGTCGAATGGCCCGTCGAGGCTGACTGGGAGATTTAGGCAGAGCGATGGGGAATGTCTACTATGTGTGTGTGACCCAGTGAGAAGTTGCTGCCATCAGTGATGGTGAGTGGGGGAAGGCAGGATACTGTCCAGTAGACACAGGATAGCTACCCCCTTCTCTCACCCCCTTTACACCTGAAGAGCTGATGCCCGATTACCAAAAGACTTGCTGTCCCATCTCGCTGTTAATCGATATAGTCATTTCTTATATTAAAAAATGTATGAAGTAATTGTAAAATGTATCTGTATATAACTCTTTCTTAGAGCTGGATAGAAATACCTGTACGACCAACTTACTCTGTGGTCTCTGATGTTAAATTAGCTGTTTAAATGTCACCATTGAAAGTTAAAGGGTGGGCATTTTTTTTTTATTTTAACCTTTTGCTGAAGGTTTTGTTTTACATGCAAAAAGACTGGAACTCCCTGAGATTGTTCCCTTCCAATCTTCCCTTTGAAACTACACACCATCCGTTAGTAGTTTTTGGAAAAACCCTCTGCTCTATGCAACTGCCAACCCTTCCGACCATCGCCATGCTGCTTGTACCTTACCCCCCTCTTCCCCCCCCCCTCCCTCTCTCTCCCCTCTCTCCCCCCGCCTCTCTATCCCTCTCCCCTTCCCCTCTATCCCTCTCTCTCTCCCTCCCTCCCTCTCCCCCCCCCTTCCCCTCGCCAGAATGAGTTCCAAAGTGCGTGCTATTGTGCATGATTGCTTAACATTGCGGGAACGAACTGAACAGAATAGTTTGGTTTCCTCCGAGCTTGCTTTCATATCAGTGATAGTCCTTTTCAGTTTGGAGCGTGGAATATCGGCGTTTGTGAGCTGGTTCCAAGGATTGCCTTTTGCATTTGCACTTCAGCGGATTAAAGGAATCTAATGCAGCCTCGTGAATCGAGGGAGTTGGGGCAGGAATGCAAAACGCACCTTGAAGCAGTCTCCTCGTCCACAAGGTTAAGTTATCCACTTTCCTCCCCTTCTGCTCCCAACTCCAAGCAACGTTCCCCCCATTTTCTGGGGACATCTTGTTAACCTCCAGCACTGGCCGGCTTGCTTGCGAATCCCTGACTCCACTTGTTTTCAACCTACTACTTTCTGTGGCGTCTCGTACAAATGGTGGGCAATCTTGTGCTGTGCGTACCCTACCTAGATCAGCTGTAACTTCTCTGCTAATAAAGAGGATCCCGTCTGCCTAATGCCTGTACATAAAACTAACTTGTGCAACTGGACAACCTGGCAATGGGGTTTCTTTGTAGTTCTATGTGAAATGGCAAAAACCGCTTTGAAAGACTTGATCTCCAACAATAGCACCAGTATGTTCATTGGTGGTGGGTGGGGAGGGGAGGGTGGTGGTGGTGGGGGGGAGGGAAACCATGTTGAATTTTCACTGTCAAGTAATTATGGACCAATAACTAATGGAGTTGCTGTGACCTCGGAAACAAATGCTTGTCAAAATGTAACCTGCAAGGAAAAATACAAGAGAACAAAGGATGTGAATAAAACTCCCAGCCTTGTCATTACTGCAAAACACTCACTGCATCACCTCGGGCAAAGTTCTCAATCTAGACGGAAGAAATGCTGGAGAAACTCAGCGGGTGAGTCAGCGTCTATGGAGAGGAGGAATTGGCAACGTTTCGGGTCCTTCTCTCCATAGACGCTGACTCACCCGCTGAGTTTCTCCAGCATTTTTTGTCTACCTACGATTTTTTTTTTCCAGCATCTGCAGTTCTTCCTTAAATGTGGAATTTCTTCTCAAATGTGCTCTTGTTGGTTGTTTGATGTGCGCAGTTGAAATCTAGTCATGAATTTAAGGCCCCCGCCTCTGTGGCAGAAGTCGTAATTCTTCCAGCATCTGCAGTTCTTTCTTAAACACCTCAAATCCTGCTCTGCCGTTCATGCTGTATATGCATAACACCCATCCGAGAGATAATGCATTCAAACTAGTTTCAATATTTCACAATTTCTTCGAAAAATGTGTCAGTGGGGGATGTAGCATAGTGGGAATTGAGATCAGGAATAGTCCCTGTGAACTGGGGTTAAGGCAGGAGATAGTTTTGATATTGTACATTTTGTTCTTTATTTAATATTTCTGTTATGAATTCTTACACTTGTGTAAATTTAACTCTATTCACAACTATTAGCAACCAGGCGCAATTAAGCTGAGGTTTACATGGGCTGTTTCAATTCTAAGTGTGAACATGGGGATTTGTGACTCACTGCTCATTTCAAGAGATGCATGCAGGTGAAATGCAAGTGTTTGGGAACACTGAAAAAGTTGACAGTGAAATCCTCACGAGGAAGGCCAGTGCAACTGACACCTGTTGAAATATGGTCCAAGAATCAGAAAATAGATACGGGGTAGGCCATTCAGCCCTTCGAGCCAGCACTGCTATTCAATATGATCATGGCTGATCATCCCCAATCAGTACCCCGTTCCTGCTTTCATCCATATCCCTTGATTCTGTAATTCACTCCTATTTAGTTATATATGATTCCCAGTCTACAGTGATGCCTAAAACTATTCTCTGCTCTCTGACATGCTGATGTTTCAACACCTTCAGGAGTATTTTACAGAAGGAAATATTTCTATTAATTCCAACTATGAGAATTATTTTGTGTGTTTTCTACATCTGTTTGAACTGGGGGAGAAATGTGGGTCTTGGCTGAGATATTCCAGATATTTTACCTGCTGGTGAGCATCCCTGTTGCCCCATATTGGTCTTTCCAGGTAGACAAGAATGCTGGAGAAACTCAGCCGGGTGAGGCAGCATCTATGGAGCGAAGGAAATAGGCAACGTTTCGGGCCGAAACCCTTCTACTGACTTGATCTTCCCATGTTGCTTGAGCCTTCAACCATCTTGGATAAGGCAGTAGATAAACATCTTGCATTCCCATTGATGGGGGGGACTTGATCCTGCTGACTATGATCTGCATGGCTTTCCCCACCACAAGCAGAGAGGTGGGAAGGAGCTTGATTAGGAGTGTTGCCTGGAAGCTACAATAAACTCTCATCTGCCTTGTCCAAAAAACCCCCCATGTTTACCGATAAAAAATGAGTCGTTCTGTATTAAAGCAATTTAACAGTGATGTGAAGCACTTTAATCATAGTTTGACTGTAAGATATTGTGTGATCTATAATATAATATTTCATCTGTGTGGCTCTGGCCTTTGTCCTGAGATGTGCTGGTAATTTTGCAGTTTACGTGGCAGAGAATTGAACTCATTGGCATTTTAACATTTTGTTCAGAAGCTGATGTATTTATTAGGACAGCTGGGGGTAGTTAAAAGGATCATTGAAAGAACGGTGTGTGTGTGTGATATCCAATTCCTGCTGCTTGCAAACTTCATGTAAACCACCACATTTGCACGTTCTCACCTGTGACCATGTGGGTTTTCTCCGGGTGACAATGGACAATAGGTGCAGGAGTAGGCCATTTGGCCCTTCGAGCCAGCACCGCCATTCAATGTGATCATGGCTGATCATCCCCAATCAGTACCCCATTCATGCCTTCTCCCCATATCCCCTGACTGCTATCTTTAAGAGCCCTATCTAACTCTCTCTTGAAAGCATCCAGAGAACCTGCCTCCACCGCCCTCTGAGGCAGAGAATTCCACAGACTCATCACTCTCTGTGAGAAAAAGTGTTTCCTCGTCTCCGTTCTAAATGGCTTACCCCTTATTCTTAAACTGTGGCTCCTGGTTCTGGACTCCCCCAACATCGGGAACATGTTTCCTGCCTCTAGCGTGTCCAAACCCTTAACAATCTTATATGTTTCAATGAGATTCCCTCTCATCCTCTGCTCTGGTGCTCTGATGCTCTGGTTTCCTCCCACATCCCAAAGACGTGCATTTTTGTAGGTTAATAGGTGTCTGTACAATTGCCCCAAGTATGTAGGGAGTGGATGAGAAAGTGGGACAATGATGTAAATGGGTGATTGCCTGTTTCCACGCTGTATCTCTGCGGGGAAAAAACCCTAATCTTCATGTGACGTTGAACTGTGGGTTTACATATGTGCTCCTGCAGTGGTTACATTTACATTTATTTGGGTGAACAAGTTGCATTAAACCCACTCCTTGTTTGCTCTCCATCTGTTCCATTCCTCCTGGAAGTTGCGATAGGAGTTGCTTCCCCCACTCCATCAGGCAGTGCGTTTCAGATAATCAGCATTTATGAACATTCTCATCTCTGCTTCTTTAGCTTTGTGCTTTCAGGTTATCCCTTCTCCCACCTGAGTACATTGTAATTATTTCACCTTTAGAAACATAGAAAATAGGTGCAGGAGTAGGCTATTCGGCCCTTCGAGCCTGCACTGCCATTCAACATGATCATGGCTGATCATCCAACTCAGTATCCTGTACCTGCCTTCTCTCCATACCCCATGATCCCTCTAGCCACAAGGGCCACATCTAACTCCCTCTTATGTTATGAAAGTTGGGAAAAGAGGCTCCTTGTGTCCCAGCTCTGTGCCCGTTGCACCAGAATCTACCATGGAGATTTTTTAAATTTTCTTTCTGTGCTCCCTATTTGTTTTGGAGAGTTTCAAATTGTGTTCTGAAATAGCCGGTTAGATCCTGGCTGTTCTAAACCTTGCCTCGCGTTCAGTTGCGTTATAATTACAGAGTTCTGGCCTTTCACAGTCCCCCTAGTGAATGAGTTCCGCCGGTGGAGAGAACATCGATATTTCTGGTCACATTTAAAATTGTGAGGTGGCTGTCGGTCGGTGGAAAGTCTGCACTGAACTTCAATGAGGCCTGAATTTCACTTTTTTTTAACATTCATTGAGAAGATTCCGGCACAGTGGTCACCATGGCGGTACTGGCAGTGTCGACGTGGAAATGAATTGTTACACAAAAATATCTTGGGTTCAGATCTAAACTTCTGTGACCAACCTATAAAGATCACCATCTCCTCCCCACCCATGTTGATCTTAATGACACTATGATGATAGAGATGTGTGGGGGGGGGGGCGGCGGGCGGGGGGCGGGGGGCTACTGATTTATACCACATGGCAGAGAAGGAAAAATGGGCATGAAGCAGAGCTTTTGGAATTGTAGAGGAAGGATTCTGCACTTGGTGGAGAAGGTGTGAAAGTTGGTTGGGGGTGCAAAGGTTTGGGATGAGGCAGAGATCAGAGATGACATTGAGGAGGTGTGGATAGAGTGGGCAATAGTCTTGTCAGGAAGCAAATGGCCTTCTAGAGAGTGTGTGGAGCCATCACGAGGTGTGATGACCACATACCAATACCTCGACTGCTCATGTGGAGGCAGGGGTGAAGTGGTTACTTCACATCCAATTGATTTTGACCGGACTGGAACTGTGGGCATGTTTCAAGCATGCACGTGCCCCACTGAGGAGAAACCTGTGGTGCCGGGACCTCTGCAAGGGGTCTAGTAGTTTTGGAAAGAAAACTGGTTACATTTTGGAGGAGGGCGGCAAGAATTGAACAAATCTGATCCAGAGACCATGTAGAAACATTATGTTACAATGCAATCACTCTCATTAGAGGAGTGGCTTCTAACATTGAGTATAGGTGTTGTTTGCAGCCATGTGATCCTCATCAGTGTTAAATGACAAACATTTAATTGAAGAATTGTGCAATGAAGGACAGTATTTAGATAAACGTTAACCATTATGATCAATCCCTGTCTCTGTGCCTGTTTATTTTACTGCAATTGGATGACTTCCACAAGGGGAATGAAGCAGGTCCATTCAGAATAAGTGGGTCAGGATTTGGCTTGCACATAACTTTCTCTTGCCACCTCCAGGTAACTTAATAGCTAACCAATACTAATCCCACCTTAAGCAAATGGCCACTCTTCACAGCCTTGCCTAAGCCACAGTCTCCAGAAGAAAAGGTACATTTAATTCAAGTAAAATAAGGACATCATTATTTTAATCTATTCTCACTGTCACTGTGCATCGTGGAATAATTTAAAATATTCTTCTGGAACTGAGCAAGATACGCACTTCTGCATTCCTAGTACTCCTGAAAATTCATTAGTCATGCAGTGTGAAAACAGGCCCTTCAGCCCAACTTAGCCACACCGACCAATACTACGTCCCATCTACACCAGGCCCAAATCCCTCCAAACCTGTTCTAACCAAGTACCTGTCTAATTATTTCCTAAATGTTGCAATAGTCCCTGCCTCAACTACCACCTCTGGCAGCTTGTTCCATTCACCCACCACTCACCCTTTGTGTGAAAAAGTCACCCCTCAGTCCTATTAAATATAATCAACTTGTATTAGTTTCGAGTATGTATATGAAGGAACTGCAGATGCTGGTGTAAACTAAAGGTAGATACACAATGCTGGAGTAACTCAGTGGGACAGGCACAGCATCTACGTTTCGGGTCGAGACCCTTCTTCAGACATTAGATTCAAGTATGCTTCATTTTTAAGAGCCTGCAGCATTTGAAAGAGAGAGCTGGGTGATGCAGTTCCATTGGTGCCACAGGGATCATTGTTCAGTGCCAGTAAGCTGACCTTGTGAAATAATTAATGGTATAACCCTTGTACACAGGTCAGGGAATGTAGTGATAGGAGCTGGATGCTTAAAGGGGAGTGGAGCCAGTTAAAGTGATCAAACTGCGGGGCAAACATTCTTTGAACAATTTTAGTGTGAAAGTGCTTTTAACATTTCTGAAGCAGTGAATGAATGATGTAGGAAAGGACTGCAGAAGCTGGTTTAAACCGAAGATAGACACAAAATGCTGGAGTGACTCAGCGGGACAGGCAGCATCTCTGCAGGGAAGGAATGGGTGACGTTTCGGGTCAAGACCCTTCTTCAGACTGTGAATGAATAATACTAAGCATGCAGGTACAGCAGGCAGTGAAGAAAGCCAATGTCATGTTGGCCTTTATAACAAGAGGAATCCTGTATATAGCAAAGAGGTCCTTCTGCAGTTGTACAGAGCCCTAGTGAGACCATACCTGGAGTATTGTGTGCAGTTTTGGTCCCCTAATTTGAGGAAGGACGTTCTTGCTATTGAGGGAGTGCAGCGTAGGTTTACAAGGTTCATTCCCGGGATGGCGGGACGGTCATATGCTGGGAGAATGGAGCAGCTGGGCTTGTACACTCTGGAGTTTAGAAGGATGAGAGGGGATCTCATTTAACATATAAGATTGTTAAGGGTTTGGACACGCTAGAGGCAGGAAACATGTTCCCGATGTTGGGGGAGTCCAGAACCAGGGGCCACAGTTTAAGAATATTTAGTACGCCATTTAGAGCGGAGACGAGGAAACACCTTTTCCCACAGAGAGTGCTGGAGTAATTACAGGTCATCCCTGGAGAACATGGATGGATAGGTGACATTTTGGGCCGGGACCCTTCTTCAGACTGGAGAAGGGTTCTGACCCGAACCATTAGCTGTCCATGTTCTCCAGGGATGCTGCCTGACATGCTGAGTTACTCCAGCACTTTGTCTCTTTTCTCGTCTCATTGCATTCTTTGGATCACTTTGAACCAAGGTTTAATTTAGATATATAAAATCAGAGGCCCAGAAGAATGATCTGGTTTTTCCTTAAGAGGACAACAATTTGGGACATTCAAGTTGAAATTGTGGAAGGACTAGGAGGTGATTAAGAAAAAAATGTCTTTACTCAAAGTGCGGTGAAAAAAGGAACCCTCACGGTGTTTGAAACATCACGTTATGAACTTTGAAGAACCCTGTGGCTGAAGATGTGGGAGTGATTTTTGTAGCACTTGTTTTTGAGCAGCAGAAACAAGGTGGCCTGAAATGACCCTCTCTGCTGTAACTTTCGATTGACTGCAGCTGATTTACTGCATCTTACTGCACAGATAATGCAGCAAGTCTTTGATAACACAGTCGTTCAGGAAAAGACGCACATACCATTTCCTGTACATCGGTGCAGCCCACTACTTGTGTTGAGGGGAAAGCAGAAAATTAATGGTGTGGGATCTTTAGTTAGATTTAGTAGGTTGTGTCATGGAAAAATCAGAATTGGGAGTTTCAAGTCAGAGTTTATTGTCATGTGTCCCAGATAGGACAATTAAATTCTTGCTTTGCTTCAGCACAACAGAATATAGTAGACATGAATACAGAACAGATCAGTTCATGTACGAGGTGAATCGAGGCAATGCTGCTTAATCTAGCACCTCATTCATCAATGGCTCCTGGTTCCACAGCAGGGGACAAGAAAAGACACTTCCTCTGGATTAGCCCGGGGTTATATCACTTCCAACAAAGGTTGAAAGGAGATTTGATGGGTACTGGAGCTTGGCGAGAGGGATAAATAGAAAAATCGCTCAGTTGGACCAGAGGCTCAAAGTGGCAGTAAAAGATACAAGGAGGTAAGAAGCCAGGAAGAGTTTTTGGTTACAGAGAGAACTTCTGGATTGGAAATCCACTGCCTGCAAGGGTGACAGAAAATACCCTCAAGATTCAAGAGAGTTTATTGTCATGTGTCCCAGATAGGACAATGAAATTCTTGCTTTGCTTCAGCACAACAGAACATAGAAGGCATGAATACAGAACATATCATAGAAGCCCTTGGGTTTGAGGGGGAAATAGAAAAACACAGAGGAGGGAAAATGGCTTTGGGGCTGGGGCTGGGGGGGGGAGAGGGGAATGGTTTGAATGGATTCTTGTTTCAATCTATATTGGGGGCATCAGTCAGACCCTCTTTAGTCAGAGGGTGATGAATCTGTGGAATTCATTGCCACAGACAGCTGTGGAGGCCATCAATCGATATTTTTAAGACAGAGATAGATAGATTTATGATCAGTACGGGTGTCAGGGGTTATGGGGAGAAGGCAGGGAGAATGGGGTTAGGAGGGAGAGATAGATCAGCCATGATTGAATGGGGTAGTAGACTTAATGGGCCGAATGGCCTAATTCTGCTCCTATCACTTGTGACATTGACAAGACAAGCCTCTTTTGGCTGGAGAACGTAGACAAGGTGACAGACAAATGGATAAGTTGTATCATTTATATATCATTCCATGATGGACGACAAACACGGTCATGACAAATACTAGCTCATCCCAACTGTTCTGGCTCAGCTCTGACAACAAAGGCTCTTGCAAAAGCCTGTGATGTTAAACGTGATGGTCATCTTTTAGGACCGAGGTGGGGAAATCTTTTAGGACCGAGATGAGAAAAACATTTTTCACACAGAGGGTGGTGAATCTGTGGAATTCTCTGCCAAAGAAGGTAGTTGAGGCCAGTTCATTGGCTATATTTAAGAGGGAGTTAGATGTGGCCCTTGTGGCTAAAGGGATCAGGGGGTATGGAGAGAAGGCAGGGATGGGATACTGAGTTGGATGATCAGCCATGATCATATTGAATGGCGGTGCAGGCTCGAAGGGCCGAATGGCCTACTCCTGCACCTATTGTCTATGTCAGGGAGTGGCTCGTTGGTGTGTGGTTCAAAGATGCGTTGATTACATCTGGGTTCTGCGGGTTGGTGTCCGAAAATAAATGGTGGCATGAAACAGCAAGATAACAACAACTGATGTTGTGAAAACAGGCTAAAACATTAAGGTCCTGTTGATGTATTGACTAGTTCAGTGTTAAAGAACAGCGCAACAGCAAAGACTTCAAGAAACTTGTGTAGCTTAAGGGCCTGTCCCATTTGCGCGTCACGCAGATGGTGCGTGAAGATTTTGCAAATACCAAAACCCTGGGGCACCGTGAACCAGGCACGGGTAATGCACACCTTGCGCGCATCACGTGACGCGAACATGATGTCGCTAGAGAACTTCAGACATTGGAGGTACAGCGCAGAAACGGGCCCTTCAGCCGACCAGCGATCCCCTCGTACACTTTCACTATCCTACACACTGGGGACAATTTACAATTCTTAACAAAGCCAACCACCCAATACATCGTTGGAATGTGGGAGGAAACCAGAGCGCCCGGAGAAAACCCATGCAGTCACAGAGAGAACGTACAAACTCTGTGTACAGATAGCACCCGGTAGTCAGGATCGAACACAAGTCCCTGGCGCTGTGAGGCAGCGACTCTACCTCTGAGCCACCGTGCGGCCACACCCCAGCGCCCATCTTCTCTCCTTCGAGAGCATGTGGCAGATCATAGCTCAGCAGGGCACTGTTCCACTCGCAGGGCTGGTTTCAGGCCTACCACTGGACGGCCTGAAACATGGACATGGATAAACAAGTACTCACCGTGGCCACTCCTGGGCCTGGTGATGCACCACAAGCATCGTTGAGCACAGTCCAGAGAGCCGGGAGGGAGCACCAGCTGGGTAACTCCGACGGCCACCATGCCTGGGATGAAGCCTCCCAGGTAGCGGTGTGGAGTGAACTGGAACATGGTCACCAGCTGCTTCACCCCTCGCCTTAGGGGGGAGGGGGGGGCGGCTACCGCGACCCCAGTTGGCTCAGAACGGCACTTCTTTCGTTAACAGGTTGAGCGTTTTGGTGGCGATGTTGCGCAGGGTGAAGGTGGGGGTCTCGGGCGTGAAGGTCAGCAGCAGCTGGTGCTGGCGGGTCTGGATGCCGTAGCTCTTGTGGTCGTCGGCGGCAACGTAGCACTCTGTCGGCGAGTGGGTGAAGCCGGCGTGGAATTCCTCGAGGAGAACTGCTGGAGGAAGGTGGGAAAATTAGTCTGTACACTCCCAGAGGTGCGTGGGGGGGGGGGGGGGGGGGGGGGAGTATGAAAATTCACAGCTCCACATTCAAGCACAATACAGGGGCGTTACCAGTGGCGGATTGGCCAGGGTGTCAGCTTGCCCGATGGCAAGTGGGCCCCTGATGAAGTGGGCTCCCTCTATATCAAGTGGGCCCCTGATGGTGGGCTCCCCTATATCAAGTGGGCCTCTGATGAAGTGGGCTCCCCTATATCAAGTGGGCCCCCTATATCAAGTGGGCCCCTAATGAAGTGGGCCCCCTATATCAAGTGGGCCCCTGATGAAGTGGGCTCCCCTATATCAAGTGGGCCCCTGATGAAGTGGGCCCCCTATATCAAGTGGGCCCCTATATCAAGTGGGCCCCTGATGAAGTGGGCTCCCCTATATCAAGTGGGCCCCTGATGAAGTGGGCCCCCTATATCAAGTGGGCCCCTAATGAAGTGGGCCTCCTATATCAAGTGGGCCCCTATATCAAATGGGCCCCTAATGAAGTGGACCCCCTATATCAAGTGGGCCCCCTATATCAAGTGGGCCCCTAATGAAGTGGGCCCCCTATATCAAGTGGGCCCCTGATGAAGTGGGCCCCCTATATCAAGTGGGCCCCTGATGAAGTGGGGCCCCTATATCAAGTGGGCCTCCTATATCAAGTGGGCCCCCTATATCAAATGGGCCCCTAATGAAGTGGACCCCCTATATCAAGTGGGCCCCCTATATCAAGTGGGCCCCTAATGAAGTGGGCCCCTATATCAAATGGGCCCCTAATGAAGTGGGCCCCCTATATCAAGTGGGCCCCCTATATCAAGTGGGCCTCTGATGAAGTGGGCTCCCCTATATCAACTGGGCCCCTGATGAAGTGGGCTCCCCTATATCAAGTGGGCCTCTGATGAAGTGGGGCCCCTATATCAAGTGGGCCTCTGATGAAGTGGGCCCCCTATATCAAGTGGGCCCCCTATATCAAGTGGGCCCCTAATGAAGTGGGCCCCCTATATCAAGTGGGCCTCCTATATCAAGTGGGCCCCTATATCAAATGGGCCCCTAATGAAGTGGGCCCCCTATATCAAGTGGGCCCCTAATGAAGTGGGCCCCCTATATCAAGTGGGCCTCCTATATCAAGTGGGCCCCTATATCAAATGGGCCCCTAATGAAGTGGACCCCCTATATCAAGTGGGCCCCCTATATCAAGTGGGCCTCTGATGAAGTGGGCTCCCCTATATCAACTGGGCCCCTGATGAAGTGGGCTCCCCTATATCAAGTGGGCCCCTGATGAAGTGGGCCCCCTATATCAAGTGGGCCCCTAATGAAGTGGGCCTCCTATATCAAGTGGGCCTCCTATATCAAGTGGGCCCCCTATATCAAGTGGGCCCCTAATGAAGTGGGCCTCCTATATCAAGTGGGCTCCCCTATATCAAGTGGGCCCCCTATATCAAGTGGGCTTCTGATGAAGTGGGCTCCCCTATATCAAGTGGGCTCCCCTATATCAAGTGGGCTCCCCTATATCAAGTGGGCTCCCCTATATCAAGTGGGCCTCTGATGAAGTGGGCTCCCCTATATCAAGTGGGCTCCCCTATATCAAGTGGGCCCCTGATGAAGTGGGCCCCCTATATCAAGTGGGCCCCCTATATCAAGTGGGCCCCTAATGAAGTGGGCCCCTAATGAAGTGGGCCCCCTATATCAAGTGGGCTCCCCTATATCAAGTGGGCCTCTGATGAAGTGGGCTCCCCTATATCAAGTGGGCCCCTAATGAAGTGGGTCCCCTATATCAAGTGGGCCCCTATATCAAGTGGGCCCCTAATGAAGTGGGCCCCCTATATCAAGTGGGCCCCTAATGAAGTGGGCCCCCTATATCAAGTGGGCCCCTGATGAAGTGGGCTCCCCTATATCAAGTGGGCCCCCCTATATCAAGTGGGCCCCTGATGAAGTGGGCCCCTGACGAAGTGGGCCCCTGATGAAGTGGGCCCCCTTTGTCTCCTGGCCACCAATATTTTAGACCCAGTCTGCCACTGGGCGTTACTAAATAATAATAATAATAATATATTTTATTGTCATTGCACATAAGCACAACGAGGTTTGGTATACAGCTTCCATCCGATGTAATAACATAAATAAATAATACAATTTGGATTTAGAAATGCACCCACATTGTGATCAGTTCTAGGGTGCAATCTAAGAAATCCTGAGGTAGACACAAAAATGCTGGAGTAACTCAGCGGGTGAGGCAGCATCTATGGAGAGAAGGGATAGGTGACGTTTGGGGTCGACGTTTCTTCATACTGATGTGGGGGGGGGGGGGGGGGGGCGGGAAGAAGAAAGGTAGAGGCGGAGACAGTGGGCTGTGGGAGAGCTGGGAAGGTTGAGGGGAAAGAGGGAGGAAGCAGTGTTGTCTACCTTCAAGTGTCAAGTGGGCCCCCTATATCAAGTGGGCCCCTAATGAAATGGGCCCCCTATATCAAGTGGGCCTCTGATGAAGTGGGCTCCCCTATATCAAGTGGGCCTCTGATGAAGTGGGCTCCCCTATATCAAGTGGGCCCCTGATGAAGTGGGGCCCCTATATCAAGTGGGCCTCTGATGAAGTGGGGCCCCTATATCAAGTGGGCCTCTGATGAAGTGGGGCCCCTATATCAAGTGGGCCCCCTATATCAAGTGGGCCCCTAATGAAGTGGGCCCCCTATATCAAGTGGGCCCCCTATATCAAGTGGGCCCCTAATGAAGTGGGCCCCTAATGAAGTGGGCCCCCTATATCAAGTGGGCCCCCTATATCAAGTGGGCCCCTAATGAAGTGGGCCCCTAATGAAGTGGGCCCCCTATATCAAGTGGGCCCCCTATATCAAGTGGGCTCCCCTATATCAAGTGGGCCTCTGATGAAGTGGGCTCCCCTATATCAAGTGGGCCCCCTATATCAAGTGGGCCCCTAATGAAGTGGGTCCCCTATATCAAGTGGGCCCCTATATCAAGTGGGCCCCTAATGAAGTGGGCCCCCTATATCAAGTGGGCCCCTGATGAAGTGGGCTCTCCTATATCAAGTGGGCTCCCCTATATCAAGTGGGCCCCTGATGAAGTGGGCCCCTGACGAAGTGGGCCCCTGATGAAGTGGGCCCCCTTTGTCTCCTGGCCACCAATATTTTAGACCCAGTCTGCCACTGGGCGTTACTAAATAATAATAATAATAATATATTTTATTGTCATTGCACATAAGCACAACGAGGTTTGGTATACAGCTTCCATCCGATGTAATAACATAAATAAATAATACAATTTGGATTTAGAAATGCACCCACATTGTGATCAGTTCTAGGGTGCAATCTAAGAAATCCTGAGGTAGACACAAAAATGCTGGAGTAACTCAGCGGGTGAGGCAGCATCTATGGAGAGAAGGGATAGGTGACGTTTGGGGTCGACGTTTCTTCATACTGATGTGGGGGGGGGGGGCGGGAAGAAGAAAGGTAGAGGCGGAGACAGTGGGCTGTGGGAGAGCTGGGAAGGTTGAGGGGAAAGAGGGAGGAAGCAGTGTTGTCTACCTTCAAGTGTCAAGTGGGCCCCCTATATCAAGTGGGCCCCTAATGAAGTGGGCCCCCTATATCAAGTGGGCCTCTGATGAAGTGGGCTCCCCTATATCAAGTGGGCCCCTGATGAAGTGGGGCCCCTATATCAAGTGGGCCTCTGATGAAGTGGGGCCCCTATATCAAGTGGGCCTCTGATGAAGTGGGGCCCCTATATCAAGTGGGCCCCCTATATCAAGTGGGCCCCTAATGAAGTGGGCCCCCTATATCAAGTGGGCCTCTGATGAAGTGGGCTCCCCTATATCAAGTGGGCCTCTGATGAAGTGGGCTCCCCTATATCAAGTGGGCCCCTGATGAAGTGGGGCCCCTATATCAAGTGGGCCTCTGATGAAGTGGGGCCCCTATATCAAGTGGGCCTCTGATGAAGTGGGGCCCCTATATCAAGTGGGCCCCCTATATCAAGTGGGCCCCTAATGAAGTGGGCCCCCTATATCAAGTGGGCCCCCTATATCAAGTGGGCCCCTAATGAAGTGGGCCCCCTATATCAAGTGGGCCCCCTATATCAAGTGGGCCCCTAATGAAGTGGGCCCCTAATGAAGTGGGCCCCCTATATCAAGTGGGCCCCCTATATCAAGTGGGCTCCCCTATATCAAGTGGGCCTCTGATGAAGTGGGCTCCCCTATATCAAGTGGGCCCCCTATATCAAGTGGGCCCCTAATGAAGTGGGTCCCCTATATCAAGTGGGCCCCTATATCAAGTGGGCCCCTAATGAAGTGGGCCCCCTATATCAAGTGGGCCCCTGATGAAGTGGGCTCCCCTATATCAAGTGGGCTCCCCTATATCAAGTGGGCCCCTGATGAAGTGGGCCCCTGACGAAGTGGGCCCCTGATGAAGTGGGCCCCCTTTGTCTCCTGGCCACCAATATTTTAGACCCAGTCTGCCACTGGGCGTTACTAAATAATAATAATAATAATATATTTTATTGTCATTGCACATAAGCACAACGAGGTTTGGTATACAGCTTCCATCCGATGTAATAACATAAATAAATAATACAATTTGGATTTAGAAATGCACCCACATTGTGATCAGTTCTAGGGTGCAATCTAAGAAATCCTGAGGTAGACACAAAAATGCTGGAGTAACTCAGCGGGTGAGGCAGCATCTATGGAGAGAAGGGATAGGTGACGTTTGGGGTCGACGTTTCTTCAGACTGATGTGGGGGGGGGGGGGGGCGGGAAGAAGAAAGGTAGAGGCGGAGACAGTGGGCTGTGGGAGAGCTGGGAAGGTTGAGGGGAAAGAGGGAGGAAGCAGTGTTGTCTACCTTCAAGTGTCAAGTGGGCCCCCTATATCAAGTGGGCCCCTAATGAAGTGGGCCCCCTATATCAAGTGGGCCTCTGATGAAGTGGGCTCCCCTATATCAAGTGGGCCTCTGATGAAGTGGGCTCCCCTATATCAAGTGGGCCCCTGATGAAGTGGGGCCCCTATATCAAGTGGGCCTCTGATGAAGTGGGGCCCCTATATCAAGTGGGCCTCTGATGAAGTGGGGCCCCTATATCAAGTGGGCCCCTAATGAAGTGGGCCCCCTATATCAAGTGGGCCTCTGATGAAGTGGGGCCCCTATATCAAGTGGGCCTCTGATGAAGTGGGGCCCCTATATCAAGTGGGCCCCCTATATCAAGTGGGCCCCTAATGAAGTGGGCCCCTAATGAAGTGGGCCCCCTATATCAAGTGGGCCCCCTATATCAAGTGGGCCCCCTATATCAAGTGGGTCCCTATATCAAATGGGCCCCTAATGAAGTGGGCCCCCTATATCAAGTGGGCCCCTGATGAAGTGGGCTCCCCTATATCAAGTGGGCCCCCTATATCAAGTGGGTTCGATTCTTCCAGCATCTGCAGTTCCTTCTTAAACACTAAGAAATCCTGAGTGTGATTGCCAACTAGCATTGTTAGGATGCTTTATGATCATTGTCTAGTCATTCCTATGGGGAAATGGTCCTACTTCGATGTGAAATGGTCCACCACGCGCACAGCAGGCAGGACCGACTGGAATAGCCGTTCTCAGCACGGGAGCTCGATGGAAAACAGAAGACCATTTGCGTGGCTGGTCATGTATTCTTGCTATTGAGCGAGTGCAGCGTAGGTTTACAAGGTTAATTCCCGGGATGGCGGGACTGCCATATGCTGAGAGAATGGAGCGGCTGGGCTTGTACACTCTGGAGTTTAGAAGGATGAGAGGGGATCTCATTGGAACATATAAGATTGTTAAGGGCTTGGACACGCTAGAGGCAGGAAACATGTTCCTGATGTTGGGGGAGTCCAGAACCAGGGACCACACACACACAGTTTAAGAATAAGGGGTAAGCCATTTAGAACGGACACTTTTTCTCACAAAGAGTGGTGAGTGTGGAATTCTCTGCCTCAGGTGGAGGCCGATTCTCCGGATACTTTCTCTTGAGCTAGATAGGGCTCTTAAAGATAGCGGAGTCAGGGGATATGGGGAGAAGGCAGGAACGGGGTACTGATTGGGGATGATCAGCCATGATCACATTGAATGGCGGTGCTGGCTGGAAGAGCCGAATGGCCTACTCCTGCACCTATTGTCTATTGAGGTTATGTTCACCTACCAGGTTTGTCCTCACTTGCTTCAGCTGGGAAGTACGCAGAGACGGCCAGGGTGTAAAATTGCCGCAGAACTGATCTGCGCCTCTCAGGACTGAGTACTGTTGCTGTTACGTAAAATAAATCACAGTTAATGCCTTTCCATACGATACGGTAGAACTTTATTCATCCCAGGAGGAAAATTAGACAATAGACAATAGGTGCAGGAGTAGGCCATTCGGCCCTTTGAGCCAGCACCACCATTCACTGTGATCATGGCTGATCATCCCCAATCAGTACCCCGTTCCTGCCTTCTCCCCATATCCCCTATCTTTAAGAGCCCTATCTAACTCTCTCTTGAAACCATCCAGAGAATTGGCCTCCACCGCCCTCTGAGGCAGAGAATTCCACAGATTCACAACTCTCTGGCTGAAATTGATCTGCCAGCAGTCATAAAACACAAATAAATGAAATGAAAGTGACAAGCAGAAAGGAATGGTGATGTACAAAGATTGGGGGGCGGGGGGTGGGGGGGGTCAGTCTACCCCACGACAGAAGGAGGAGTTGGACAGTTTGATAGTCAAAGGGAAGAAGGCTCTCCTGTGGCGTTCTGTATGTCGAGAGACATGAAGCTACTCTATGTTCAAGAAGGAACTGCAGATGCTGGAAAATCGAAGGTACACAAAAAAGCTGGAGATTCTCCCAATTTTGTTAGCCCTTGCTGTCTCCTCCCATCCCTCAGCCCTCGGGCTCCTCCTCCTCCTTTTTCCTTCCTTCTCCCCGCCACCCCCTATCAGTCTGAAGAAGGGTTTCAGCCCGAAACGTCACCTATTTCCTTCGCTCCATAGATGCTGCTGCACCCGCTGAGTTTCCCCAGCATTTTTGTCTACTATCAATTACTATCAATCCAGAGAGAAAAGTTCAAATCCCAACATGTGGAATTTAAATTCAGCTACTCCCAACTTCAGCTACTTGGAGCTTAGCACTACAAGTGAAAGGTGACCACAAAAATATGGGACTGCTGTATAAACTCACTGGGCTCACCTTTATCCTTCAGGGAAGGCAACTTTCCATCCGTACCTGATCTGCATATGCTAGTTTACACCCAAGATAGACACAAAATGCTGGAGTAACTCAGCGGGTCAGGCAGCATCCCTGGAGAAAGGAAATAGGTGGCATTTCGGGTCTGAAAAAGGTCGCCTATTCCTTTGTTCCAGAGATGCTGCCTGACCCGCTGAGTTACTCCAGAATTTTGTGTCCATCTTTGGATTTGTGTGTGGTTCTGTTTCCCGTCTAGGTGACAGGAATAGCAATGCAATCGGAGGCACGGTGGCGCAGCGGTAGAGTTACTCTCATGCAGCACTCGAGACCCGGGTTCGATCCTGACTACGGGGGCTGTCTGTACGCAGTTTGTACGTTCTCCCCGTGACCTGCGTGGGTTTTCTCCGAGATCGGCGGTTTCCTCCCGCACTCCAAAGACGTACAGGTTTGTAGGTTAATTGGCTTGATGTAAAAAAAAAGTAAAAACTTGTCCCCAGTGTGTGTAGGGTAGTATTATTGCGCGGGGATCGCTCAGTGGGCTGAAGGGCCTGTTTCCGCGTTGTACCTCTAAACTAAACTATGCACGCCGAGCTGTTTCCTCTACCTTCTCCCAATTGTGGGTGTAGTGAGGGAAGGGGGAGGAGAGGATAGGAAGCCAGTCCTGGATGCCATCAGATGGAGCAGGTTCAACTCCTTTACCATGCACCGGCAGAGTCCCACTTACGTGTCCTTGGCACGCAAATTACGCAACCTCGTGGTCGCGTTGAGGCGCAAGGGCATTGTGTGGCCAGCGCGGGGCCGGTCCCACTGAGAAGCGCGGAGGGGTATGTAGTTGTGAGCGACATCTCGCGGGGCTCTGAAATTTTTGTAGCGAACAAAATCTTCGCGCGCCAACGGCCTGTCGCGTAACTGACGGCCAAAGTGGGACAGGCCCAAGACCCTGGAGTGACGCAACGTCTCACCTTCAACAGCAGCAGAAGCGGGCAAACGATCGCCGAACTCGGCCTGGGGCTCACGGCCGTTGCGGTCCGGATCCGCCCCCACTTCTACTCCCACAGCGGGGCCAAGAAAATTGAAGATGGACACACAATGCAGGAGTAACTCAGCGGGACCGGCAGCATCTCTGGAGAGAAGCAATGGCTGACGTTTCGGGTCAAGACTCTTCTTTTCAGACTGAACACGAAACGTCACCCATTCCTTCTCTCCAGAGATGCTGCTGGTCCCGCTGAGTTACTCCTGCATTTTGTGTCCATCTTCAAATGACGTCACGAGCTCCAGACGGCTGTGCGGGCGCATGAAATCGCGCGGGACCGTCGCGGCTCAACATGACGTAATTTGCCTGCCAAGGACACGTAAGTGGGACAGGCCCTTTAGGCAATGCTGCGCTAGAGGTCGGTCACTGTTGCCATCAGCTGTAATGCAGCTCAGCTGGATGCTTACCCGGCAGCTGGCTGCTTTCCACACCATGGGGCTGCAAGGTGAATAGATTCTTGTTCTGTTCCCTGTTTATTAGCAGAAGGCTGGAGAAACAAGACCAAACCATAGATCAGCCAAAGCAAAAAAAAAACAAAAAAAAACAGCTGAATGAGGAGATATGGTAATCAGCCTTGAGAACTGCTTGGATTGGTATTTCTATCAACAATTCACAAACCACTGTCCCCGAGCCTGAACAAAGCACAACCTCAGCAAATCAAAGTGAATACAAGAACTCTGCACCATGAAAGTGCAAACATTAGATAATTAGCCATATTTAATACCTGGACCAAGATGCAGATGCTGAACCACTATCTAGAAATTGGAACTGGTAGAATTCGGATAGAATTCCCAAAAGGTTCTGTACTCTCTACTGCTCCCACGATACCAAACTGATATTAGAAGTACCAATCCATCTCTTCGGCAAACAATCCCAATGAACCAAGGCGCGTCCCCAATACTCCTGTCTTATAAAATCTTAAGGAACCAAAATTGCCGCTTAAAATCTCAATGGATTCACTCTTTTTCATTCATCACCACCCCTCCTAAACAAAATCCCACCAAACCATTTTGTAACCCCATATTCAACACCACTAGGGCAGCATGGTGGTGCAGTGGTAGAATTGCAGCTACAGACACCCGGGTTTGTTCTTGACCAAAGGTGCTAGCACTATGGAGATTGTACGCTCTCCCCGTGATCAACGTGGGGATTTCACCGGGATATCCGCTTTCTACCCCCCCCCCCCCCCACACTCCAAAGACGTGCAGGTTTGAGGGTCTCGACCAGAAACGTCACCCGTTCCTTCTCTCCATAGAAACTGCCTCACCCGCAGAATTACTCCAGCATTTTGCGTCTACCTTCGATTTTATCCAGCATCTGCAGTTCTTTCTTACACCTAGAAACCTGCACGTCTTTGGAGTGTGTGGTAGGAAACTTGGAAACTTAGGGGGTTGGACAGGCTAGATGCAGGAAGATTGTTCCCGATGTTGGGGAAGTCCAGAACAAGGGGACACAGTTTAAGGATAAGGGGGAAGTCTTTTAGGACCGAGATGAGGAAAACATTTTTCACACAGAGAGTGGTGAATCTGTGGAATTCTCTGCCACAGAAGGTAGTTGAGGCCACAGTTCATTGGCTATATTGAAGAGGGAGTTAGATGTGGCCCTTGTGGCTAAAGGGATCAGGGGTTATGGAGCGAAGGCAGGTACAGGATACTGAGTTGGATGATCAGCCATGATCATATTGAATGGCGGTGCAGGCTCGAAGGGCCGAATGGCCTACTCCTGCACCTATTTTCTATGTTTCTATGAAACTGGAGATCCTGGAGAAAACCCACGCAGGTCACGGGGAGAACGTACTAACTCCGTACAGACAGCACCCACAGTCAGGATCGAACCCGGGTCCCTGGCGCTTGTCTGGTCTGGCGGACATCTCTCATTTTATTTCAAATATCAAAGGACAACTTACCCAATAATGCTGTGGTGTAAAGGAATGCAGATGGGGAAAGTACACTGATGTAAGCTGAGGCATGTTTTTAAAGGTTCAAGCACTGGGTTCCAGAACCGTTCCACTAACTGCAGGCAGGAGAAAGAAAATGCAAATATCGTTACATATTGCAGGAACAATGTACATCCAACTCTTTCGACGGCATTAACCCAGGTGACCAACCCCCTTCCAGCCGCTTGCACTGTATATGATACTCTGCGGAGTAGCTGACTCGGCTACTTTCCACGTTTGCGAATAGGTCAGTAAAACGACCTCCAGCTTCTCTGCTGATGCGGTGAAATCTGGTCACGGAGAGTGATAATCAATTCTGTCACAAAAAATCCTTCTTCAGGTTTGCTCTCCCAAACTCACACAGTGCCGCAGCTGCTAGATCTGCTGCCTCTCAGCTGCCAGAGACCCGAGTTTGATCCTGACCGCGGGCGGGTGCTGTCTGTGTGGAGTTTGCACGTTCTCGTGCGTCTGTATCTAGATGCTCTGGTTTCGTCCCATAGCCAAATGACGTGCAGGCTTGTAGGTTAAATAGGCCGCAGTGTGTGGGGAGTGGTATGCAGAAGGGAGATGACACTAGATTATGTTGAACGATGGTCAGAGTGGACTCGAGGGGCTGAAGGGCCTGTTTCCCTGCTGGATCTTTCAATCAATCAACCGATCCAGCATCTCATCTTCGTGCAGTAACTTGTGGTTAAAAGATTTACTGGAGAGTTGGGGGGGGGGGAAGAAACCGCAATGTTTCCCTACGAGAAAATAACAGCAGCGTGCAAAAATAAAATTCAGAGCTGACAGATGGATGACGACAGTGTAAAGGACCTTTGCCTCACCTCTGTCTGAACTTGCTGCAAAGATGGAGTTGGTCCACACAGCAAGCACACGTCCACTCCAGGGACCAACTGAAAGGTCAGCAGCCTGTGTGGTACCTGGAACAAGAGAGGGAAAGGAAATTAAATCATTATGACCAAAACTTGAGCAAAAGACTTGTAATGCATGTAGTGCTGAGGCCTAATAAGGCATTGGTCAGACTGCATCTGGAGTATTGTGAGCAGTTTTGGGCCCCATATCGGAAGATGGATAGAAACGTAGAAAATAGGTGCAGGAGTAGGCCATTCGGCCCTTCGAGCCTGCACCGCCATTCAATATGATCATGGCTGATCATCCAACTCAGTATCCTGTACCTGCCTTCTCTCCATATCCCCTGATCCCTTTAGCCACAAGGGCCACATCTAACTCCCTCTTAAATATAGCCAATGAACTGGCCTCAACTACCTGTGCTGGCGTTGCAGAGGCACTAGAGGAGGTTTACAAGAATGATCCCAGGAGTGACTGGGTTAACATATCATGAGTGTTGCCGGCACTGGGCCTGTACTCGCTGGAGTTTAGAAGTACCGAATTGTGAAAGGCCTGGATAGGGTGAATATGGAGAGGATGTTTCCACTAGTGGGAGAGTCTAGGACAGGGGTGGGGAGCCTTTTCATGTTGGAATGCCGCATTAAGTTAGCTGTAATCTAATAAGGCCGCATCGATGAAACTTCAATTAGATATACTTCAAAATGTACATTATTTTGTAAAAATCTAACTACTATGAAAATGAAAAAAAATTGTTATTTCTAGTCAACTAACCTCTTAATGACTTTATTGTGCCTGTTTTCTAGAGTCTAGAGTAGCATTAGAAATAATTCATGACTGTTAACAGGTGTTAAAATAGCCTTTCTTCTCCCCACCCTCCATCAGTCTGAAGAAGGGTTTCGGCTCGAAACGTTGCCTATTTCCTTCGCTCCATAGATGCTGCTGCACCCGCTGAGTTTCTCCAGCATTTTTGTGTACCTCCTGTTAAAATAGCCCTCATGACTTGCTAATGTTTTAATAGGACTAGAGGTCATAGCCTCAGAGTAAATTGACGCACCTTTCGATAGAAGAGGAGAATTTCTTTAGTCAGACGGTGGTGAATCTCTGGAATTCATTGCCACAGACGGCTGTGGAGGCCAAATCAATGCATATTTTTAGGGTGGAGATTGCCAGATTCTTGATTAGTTCGGGTGTCAGGGGTTATGGGGAGAAGGCAGGAGAATGGGGTTGAGAGGGAGAGATAGATCAGCCATGATTGAATGGCGGAGTAGATTGATGGGCCGAGCGGCTCGATTCTGCTCCTGGAACTTATAGAAACAGAAAATAGGTGCGGGAGTAGGCCATTCGGCCCTTCGAGCCTGCACCGCCATTCAATATGATCATGGCTGATCATCCAACTCAGTATCCTGTACCTGCCTTCTCTCCATACCCCCTGATCCCTTTAGCCACAAGGGCCACATCTAACTCCCTCTTAAATATAGCCAATCAACTACATTCTGTGGCGGAGAATTCCAGAGATTCACCACTCTCTGTGTGTAAAAAATGTTTTTCTCATCTCAGTCCTAAACGATTTCCCCTTTATCCTTAAACTGTGACCCCTTGTTCTGGATGACGGCAAGGTTTAGGAACATCAGAGATGCACTTTAACACAAACCGTCCACCCAGAGAGTATCTGCATGGCACATTTGCTGCGACACATTGATTGGCTTGCCTCATTGGGATTCAGGAGCAGCAACAAATCGGAACTGAAGAGATTGGCAATAATCACATTTTTGAAAGGAGGCAGCCATGCCCGCTGATGAATAAGCAATATCCAAAGTACTGCAAACACCTGTGAAGTCAGGCATCTTCTGTAGACAGGGAGTTGACAATTCAGGTCAGAGACCTCTCTCCAAATGCAGCTCGAGCTGCTGGGTGCGGAATTCTTAGTTGTGTTTTGATTTCGAGTTCCTACAGTTTCTATTTCCACGTACAAACGTATAAATTAGGAGCAAGTGTCGGTCATTCAGCCCATCAAGTCTGCTCTGCCACTTCATAAATCACAGCTGGTCCGATTGTAATGTCATCCAATATGAAGAACCTTTCTCCCTCTTGCTACTTTGATGCCACCGGGTGTGTACTCGCTGGAGTTTAGATGGATGAGCGGAGACCTCATTGAAACTTACCGAATAATGAAAGGCTTGGATAGAGTGGATGTGGAGAGGATGTTTCCACTGGTGGGAGAGTCTAGGACTAGAGGTCACAGCATCAGAATTAAAGGACATTCCTTTAGGAAGGAGATGAGGAGAAATCTCTTTAGTCAGAGGGTGGTGATTCTGCGGAATTCTTTGCCACAGAAGGCTGTGGAGGCCAAGTCAATGGATATTTTTAAGGCAGATAGATAAATTGTTAGGTAGACAAAAATGCTGGAGAAACTCAGCGGGTGAGGCAGCATCTATGGAGAGAAGGAATAGGCGACGTTTAGGGTCGAGTCCCTTCTTCAGACTGATTCTTGATTAGAATGGGTGTCAGGGGTTATGGGAGAAAGCAGAAGAATGGGGGTTAGGAGGGAAAGATAGATCAGTCATGACTGAATGGCAGAGTAGACTTGATGGGCCGAATGGCCTATTTCTGCTCCTATCGCTTATGATTTTACACAGCATCGGAGAAATTATACTGAAGTCAGAGAGAGGGACAGTTCAAGACGGAACACATATACGGTTTCACCATACTGAGATAGTCAGCATATTACTTTTCAACATACAACTTCTCTATTCATAATTAATGTATTTTTACATTTGTTAAGAATCTAATGGTGCAATCAGGAAGAGAGTCATTCCTTGCTGAAGTTATGCTGACAACAATTAAGTCTACTTCCCAAGATTCCTGCTTGTGAAACAGAACAAGTAATAGAACTACAAGCTTCTCGATAGAATGACAGGACATTTCAGGTCGGGACCCTATCGAATCTGAAGAAAGATCTCAACCAAAACGTCGTCTGACCATTGTCCTCCGCATATCGGCCCTGCATGGCCCGCTAAGTTCCTCCAGCAGGTTGTTTTTTGTTGTTGCTCTAGTTTGTAGATGGTTATGTGTTACTTACAGTAGGGCTGCCTTGTGGCAAGTAGATGGGGTAGTCCCGTGATGAGTTTGGTGCCAGCGATCCAACCAGCCACGTCAACAGAACCACCTCCTGGGCGGCCAGTCGCCACCACTTCTCCGTGGCCACGACCACTTTGCCCATGACCATCAGGCACCCAAAGTTGCTCTGAGCCGCAGCCACAAATACTTCCAGTGCTTCCTGAAATAATGAGCAACTTTAGAAAATATACAAGGAACTTGCATTTCTATAGAACTTACCCGCCTTGTTTTCGGGATTTCCCAAAACACTTTTACGGCCTACTTATAGGGATTCTTATCCTGTAGACACTGTCAAAATGTAGGAAACTAAGTAGGGAATTGTGCACAACAAGCCCCCACACAGTGTTATAGTGACCAGGAATTTGGCTGCGTCTTCTTTCGTGTGGCATGCACAGCCTAAAGGTGTTGGACAACTTGTTCTATTTGATCTTCCGTTTGTGCACGTCGAGTTGATTGCATTAGTCGAAACAGGGTGGACCACGTGAAGGTTGCAATCTTCCACCCCAGGAATTTGGCTGAGTGAACAATATAGGTGAGGATTCCAGGGAGAACACCACTGCTCCTATTCAAAGATGTGAGCTATTTTACATTCACCCAGAAGAGCAGGCATGTCAGGTCTCACCATGGGAGCAATAATAGTCCACGGATTATGATGATCTGCTGTTTCTAAATTCATCCAGATTGAGTAGATAAATTTACAAGGGACATATGACATAGGAGAATGGGGTTAGGAGGGAGAGATAGATCAGCCATGATTGAATGACAGAGTAGACTTGATGGGCCGAATGGCCTAATTTTACTCCTATTCCTTGGATTCCAACTAGGTTCCCTCGCACGTTGCCCTCCGCATATGATGAAGGGTCTCGAGCCGAATCGTCATCTATTCCTTTTCTCCAGAGACGCTCGCTACCTGACCCGCTGAGTTAGTCCAGCATTTTGTGTCTGTTTACCCGCAGGACAAATCATGTTCCCATTAATAACCAAAAGGCCACTCCAAACATGGCAGCCCGGACTGTGGCCAATACCTTCATAGGCAGGGAAGTACATTGGAGATAGACACAAAACGCTGGAGTAACTCAGCGGGCGAGGCAGCTTCTCTGGAGAGAAGACGTATTTAAGCCGGCATCTGCAGTTCTTTCTTACACAAGAAAACTGGAGAGTTGGACTCAGAAGATGAGTCACAGAACAGCAAGAAAACAATGGCCGAGTATATTTAGATTTATAGAAACCTTTCAAATATGTCTCACAAAGGATGTTGGCCAACAAGGTTAGAGCACGGAATTGAACCAGTGGATGAATATATTTAGATTTACAGAAAACGTAGGTTTAGGTTGTGGTTTATTATAGCACATATACCAAGGTACAGTGAAAGGCTTTGTTCTTTGCATGCTATCCAGATAGATCAGACACACTATAAATATATAAATACAATCTAGTCAAATTCAAGTACAATAGGTAGAGCAAAGGGGAAGATCGAGAGTTCTCAGCATTAGATACAAAATACTGGGTTAACTCAGCGGGAATAGGCAGCATCCCTGGGGAGAAGAAATGGATGATGTTCCTTCTCTCCAGAGATGCGGCCCGTCCCGTTGGGTTACTCCAGCATTTTGTGTCTATCTTCGATTTAAACCAGCATCTGCAGTTCCTTCCTACGCGGTCCAGTTCCGTAGAGGGGTGGGGAGATTGCAACCTTCACGTGGTCCACCCTCTTTCGACTAATGCAATCAAGCCGACGTGCACAAACAAATAGAACAAGTTGGCCGACAACTTTAGGCTGTGCACGCCATGCGCGAGAAAGGAGAAGTTCCGTACACAAAGACCAGTGTCCACAATGGGGTAGAGGTGAATGGGACAGTACCCTACGCTGGTGGGAATAATGTCTCATGTAGGATGTTGGTCATTCAAGGTAACAGACCAGCATGAATTGAGAATATATTAACAGACAGAAACAAAGAATGCGAACAAATGAATTTTTGGCATGTTGACAAATTCTGGCATCAAATAAATCTAAGCTTCTTGGCTTTGCTGCCCAAAAGAGAAAAGCAGAATTTTTTTTTTTTGAATGGTGAGAAATTAGGAGACATTGATGTTGAAAGAGACCAGGGTGTTCCTGTCCCCAAGTCACTGAAAAGTCAACACACAAGTGCAACAAGCAATTAGAAAGTCCAATGGAATCTTGGCCTGTGTTACACAAGGATTCGAATGCAGGAGTAAAGATGTCTCATTGCAATTCTATCAGGCCTCGGTGACACCGCATCAGGGGAATTATGCAAAATGTTAGTGTTCTTATCTAAATAAGGATACACGTACTCTAGAGGGAGCAACAAAGATTCATTTTTTTATAAAGGACGCAAAGTGCCGGTGTAACTCAGCAGGTCAGGCAGCACCTCCAGAGAACATAGAAACATAGAAAATGGGTGCAGGAGGAGGCCATTCGGCCCTTCGAGCCAGCACCGCCATTCATTGTGATCATGGCTGATCATCCCCTATCAATAACCCGTGCCTGCCTTCTCCTCATATCCCTTGACTCCAGTAGCCCCTAGAGCTCTATCTAACTCTCTCTTAAATCCATCCAGTGACTTGGCCTCCAGTGCCCTCTGTGGCAGGGAATTCCACAAATTCACAACTCTCTGGGTGAAAAAGTTTTTTCTCACCTCAGTCTTAAATGGCCTCCCCTTTATTCTAAGACTGTGTGGCCCCTGGTTCTGGACTCGTCCAACATTGGGAACATTTTTCCTGCATCTGGCTTGTCCAGTCCTTTTATAATTTTATATGCCTGTGGAACATGGAAAGGTCCCGACCCGAAATGTCATCTGTCCATGTCTCAGGTCAGAGGTCAGGACCTATCCGTGCTCCCCAGAGATGCTGCCTCTCCCGCTGAGTTACTCCAGCATTTTGTGTCCCCTTTTGTAAACCAGTATCTGCAGCTCCTTGAGCCTAAAGTTTCATTAACCTGTTCCCAGGAATGACAGGTTTGCCATTTGAGAAGAAACTACGCAGACTGTGTCAATGTTCCCCAGGACTTAGAAGCGATTTCATGAGAACGTACAAAATTCTTGTAGGGGTTATAGTTTTAGAATAAGGGATTGGCCATTTAGGATTGATGCGAGAGAAATCTCTTCATTTGAGGGGGCAAACGCATTGGAATTATCAACCTTGGAAGGCTGAGAGGGCTCAGTCACGGAATTAATTCAAAATAGAAATCAACAGATATTAAAGTTGTCAAAGATAATAGGGTCAGTGAAAGTAGAACAAGGCAGAGGATTGGATGTGATCTGCAGGAATGGCAAGGGCCAGATGGCTGGCTTCTTGAGTTTTTGTGCATCTAACCCCGTGCTGTGCATGGCCTGGGAGCATTTGATGGTACAGAGCAGCAGTGATTTCACTCTCTGTGCTGTCCCTGCCCTGGGAATGTACGAATTAACAATATAACGAGACTTGCTAAATTTTTAACCTGTGCCTGAAATGTTTGATGGGAGCGTGAATGTAACCTGTGCTCCAACTGAATTCTCAATGGTTCTTGGTTTCTTGGTCCTCCAAAATATTCCAAATGGAATTTAAACTGGAGGTGGTGAAGGGAGGGGAATGCACAGGGAAGAAGAGGGAATGTAGTCGCTCCATATTTAATCTATGCTATAACTGACCCAAGATTATTTGCTGCTGTCAATGAACACAAAAGAGTAACAAAACTAGTTTAGTTTACTTTAGAGATAATAATAATAATAATGGATGGGATTTATATAGCGCCTTTCTAATACTCAAGGCGCTTTACATCGCATTATTCATTCACTCCTCAGTCACACTCGGTGGTGGTAAGCTACTTCTGTAGCCACAGCTGCCCTGGGGCAGACTGACGGAAGCGTGGCTGCCAATCTGCGCCTACGGCCCCTCCGACCACCACCAATCACTCACATCACACATTCACACACAGGCAAAGGTGGGTGAAGTGTCTTGCCCAAGGACACAACGACAGTATGCACTCCAAGCAGGGATTCGAACCGGCCACCTTCCGGTTGCCAGCCGAACACTTAGCCCATTGTGCCATCTGTCGTCCTTTATCTCACCCAGTCCGCGCCGACCAGCGATCCCCAAACACTGGCACTATCCTACCCAATAGGGACAATTTATATTTATTACCGAAACCAATCTTTGGAGTGCGTCTTTGGATGAAACCGGAGTACCCAGGGAAAACACACGCGGTCACAGGGAGAGCATACAAACTCCGCACAGACAGCACCCGTAGTCAGGATGGAACCCGGGTACTCTCCCGCTGTAAGGCAGCAACTCTACCGCTGCCGCCCTCCAAGATTCTTCATCTGGGCTTCAACCCATCTGTTTTTGACACTTATAAAGTGTTCTTGAAAACCCTTCTGTAAATAATGTCAACATTTTAAATCATTGTTGATCACTTCCAGTTAAGGCACTGAGGATGATCGGCATCAATCTTACTTGGTGCAACCGAGTACAGCTCTTCTGCATGCTCACATCCCCACCAACCTGCAGTATTGCTGCATCGGGAGACACTATACAATCCACACATAGTGTCAGGTCTCCAATCCAATCTGACGCAGTCAGCAGACTGTCAATCAACTTGTAACAGGCCTGGGAAAACAGCAGTAGAACCTTCATTTCACACAAGTAGATTGCAAACAAACATTTAAACGCAAGTCCAGTGTTAAATAATAAAAAGTCAGGTTGCATTGCCTTTCTGGGTTATAATTTGTCAGTGAGAAGCAGATTCCTTCAAGCAGCCATTTGGAAAGTTGCAAAAAATTATATTAATAATCTGTTTGGACTGCCAAGTCTTTAATATGAAAGTAGAAATGGGAGACAACAATTTTATATCCCTGTCTTTTTCAAGTCAAGTCACTTTTATTTCTATAGCACATTTAAAAAACAACTCTCGTTGGCCAAAGTGCTTTACATTGGTATAAGAATAGTATAAACAAACAACATTGGTTCATAGATTAAATACAAACATCACTACATACATGTAGCCCTCGCTCAGAGGACGTCAAGAAAGGCTTGGGAGTAGAGATGAGTTTTAAGTCTCGACTTAAAGGAGTCGATGGAGGGGGCAGTTCTGATGGGAAGGGGGATGCTGCTGTTCCACAGTCTAGGGGCTGCAACCGCAAAGGTGCGCTCGCCCCTGAGCTTATGCCTAGACCGCGGGATGTTCAGCAACCCCAAGTCGGCCGATCTGAGGGACCTGGAGGTAGTGTGGTGGGTAAGTAGACTTTTGATGTAGGTGGGGCTTTGTAGACATAAAGGAGGATCTTAGAAACATAGAAACATAGAAATTAGGTGCAGGAGTAGGCCATTCGGCCCTTCGAGCCTGCACCGCCATTCAATATGATCATGGCTGATCATCCAACTCAGTATCCCGTACCTGCCTTCTCTCCATACCCTCTGATCCCCTTAGCCACAAGGGCCACATCTAACTCCCTCTTAAATATAGCCAATGAACTGGCCTCGACTACCCTCTGTGGCAGGGAGTTCCAGAGATTCACCACTCTCTGTGTGAAAAAAGTTCTTCTCATCTCGGTTTTAAAGGATTTCCCCCTTATCCTTAAGCTGTGACCCCTTGTCCTGGACTTCCCCAACATCGGGAGCAATCTTCCTGCATCTAGCCTGTCCAACCCCTTAAGAATTTTGTAAGTTTCTATAAGATCCCCTCTCAATTTCCTAAATTCTAGAGAGTATAAACCAAGTCTATCCAGTCTTTCTTCATAAGACAGTCCTGACATCCCAGGAATCAGTCTGGTGAACCTTCTCTGCACTCCCTCTATGGCAATAATGTCCTTCCTCAGATTTGGAGACCAAAACTGTACGCAATACTCCAGGTGTGGTCTCACCAAGACCCTGTACAACTGCAGTAGAACCTCCCTGCTCCTATACTCAAATCCTTTTGCTATGAAAGCTAACATACCATTCGCTTTCTTCACTGCCTGCTGCACCTGCATGCCCACTTTCAATGACTGGTGTACCATGACACCCAGGTCTCGCTGCATCTCCCCTTTTCCTAGTCGGCCACCATTTAGATAATAGTCTGCTTTCCTGTTTTTGCCTTGAAATTTATTCTGAACTTTTTGAGACTGTTCTAACAAAATCTCTCTATCCTGTCTTATCAAACACATTCACCTTAGTAGAGAGGCAAGAGATTGCAGTTGCTGGAATGTTGAGCAAAGAACAAACTGCTGGAGGACTCAGCAGGACAGGCAGCATCTGTGGTGGGAAATGGATAGACAACGGGTTTTGGGCCAGACCCTTCTTCTAACTGATGGGAGTAGAACGGTGAACGCTGGCAGAGAGAGAGAGAGAGGCAAGGGACACAGTGAGGTCCAAACTTCGGGGATCCGAGCAAGATGGTGATTGCAATGTGGTACGCACTGCTTGAGTAGGTGGTGGAGCCAGGTACTCTCACAACACGCAAGAAGCGTCTGAACAAGAATCGCAAAGGCACATGGACACAAAAAAGCTGGAGTAACTCAGCGGGACAGGCAGCATCTCGCAGAGCAGGTGATAGACCAAGTGCATGCACAAGGGATTAGCATAGATGGCTGGCACAGACGTTACAGGGCCCGTTTCTATGCTGTGTGACTACAATCACTTCCTCCACACATGGTTGTTTATTTATAACACAATTCCGAGATGTCTAGCGTTAATTCTTAGCTCATACCCTGCCAGTCCTAGATATTGTGGTCCAAGACTGGAGAATTATGCCACTGTTCATTCTGTTAGCAATTCTCAATACATTTAAAATACATGGATTAGGAAAGGCTGAGGGATATGGGCCAAAATTGGGCAGGTGGGACTGGTGTAGGCAGGGCATCTTGAACAGCATGGGCAAGTTGGGCCGAAGGGCCTGTTTCCACGCTGTATGACTCTGTGACATATGGACTCTCCCAACAGGACTCATTCCAGAAGCTAAAAAGATGGCATCGCAGCTTGAACTCAGAATAACCCACCACAAGGTTCCACAAAGAGCAAAGCGATAGGTTAATGTTCCGCCACTGACAGTTTCAGGAGAAATAGTGGCAATTAAGCCAAGGAGAGTTTCACGGCTCATGTTCAGAAGAGAAGCTAATGACCCTGTCCCACGGTGCGAGTTCATCTACCGAGTTAAAAAAAATCAAACTCGTGGTAGGCACGGAGAATGAACATAGCGGGTACGTCGGAGCTCGGGGACATCTCTTAGCGGCTCATAACGCTAACGGCAGGTACTCAGGAAGACTCGCTAACGGCAGGTAAGCTCGGGAAGACTGGTGAAGATTTTTCAACATGTTGAAAAATGTACACGAGAGCCCCGAGTACCGACGAGCGGCCATTACCGAAAATCTCAGAGTTCATGGAAACATAGAAAATAGGTGCAGGAGTAGGCCATTCGGCCCTTCGAGCCTGCACCACCATTCAATATGATCATGGCTGATCATCCAACTCAGTATCCTGTACCTGCCTTCTCTCCATACCCCCTGATCCCTTTAGCCACAAGGGCCACATCTAACTCCCTCTTGAATATAGCCAATGAACTGGCCTCAACTACCTTCTGTGGCAGAGAGTTCCAGAGATTCACCACTCTCTGTGTAAAAAATGTTCGAATCGGGGCAAACTCGGGAGAGCTCTTGGAATGAACTCGTACCGTGGGACAGGGCTTTAAGGAACCCCTTATATCCTTCGGGAAAGCACACAGAGCCTTGTGTTTAACATAACAATTGATAGCCCAACACCAAAGTTTCAGTTTGGGCTCTTTTTGTTGGGACTTTTTTTGGGGCTCAGGTGCTCAATCTAGACAGAGAGAGATAACTACACAACCCACTTATCTTCAATCAGCAACCAGTTACTCACCCGCAGTTCCCGCTTCAATCGCTCCACGTTCTTGAGGTTCACCAGATCGTCCAAGCCAATCACCAGGACCTTCAAAGATCAGGAGCACAGGTTTAGTGCAAACCAACACCAGCGGACACAACAGCTCATGGTCTGCCAAGGATTCAGTGTGCAATTACAGTCGGGCTGTGCAAAACGACCAACAATGCCACAATGAGAGTCAGTCCAGTTGATAGGATTAATTGGTGGAGTTGAACTAAGGAAAACCTTGACCCATTGAATTAAATGGAGAATGGAAAGTCATAGTTTCCATTTTTATGGAAAGTCATAGTTTCTGGGACGACAGATGGCACAATGGGCTAAGTGTTCGGCTGGCAACCGGAAGGTAGCCGGTTCGAATCCCGCTTGGAGTGCATACTGTCGTTGTGTCCTTGGGCAAGACACTTCACCCATCTTTGCCTGTGTGTGAATGTGTGTGAGTGATTGGTGGTGGTCGGAGAAGCCGTAGGCGCAGATTGGCAGCCACGCTTCCGTCAGTCTGCCCCAGGGCAGCTGTGGCTACAGAAGTAGCTTACCTCCACCGAGTGTGACTGAGGAGTGAATGAATAATGCGATGTAAAGCGCCTTGAGTATTAGAAAGGCGCTATATAAATCCCATCCATTATTATCATTATAGTCATAGAGTGATACAGTGTGGAAACAGGCCCTTCGGCCCAACTTGCCCACACTGGCCAACATGCCCCAGCACACTAGTCCCACCTGCCCACATTAATACATGAATGTTCTATCCATGTGTTGCATTCGTTCCAAGCTAATAAACCAACAAACCTGTACGTCTTCGTCGAGTGTGGGAGGAAACCGAAGATCTCGGAGAAAACCCACGCAGGTCACAGGGAGAACGTACAAACTCCATACCGACAGCACGCGTGGTGGGGATCGAACCTGGGTTAATGGCGCTGTAAGGCAGCAACTCTACCGCTGCGCCACCATGCCACACGTCCAGAGCAATTTGTCCAGTCCAGTCCACGCTCTAGGTGTTTAAGATGTTGCTGCACCCGCTGAGTTTCTCCAACACTTTTGTCTACCAGACTCTGGGTGTGATGAGCAGTGCATGTTCCAGGCAAGCCCCAGGCTGCTGCGGCCTCCTGCTTGTATGTCAACCTCTGATCCACGATTCATTATTCTGCTGTGTAATGCTACAGCTGCTGCAGACCTCTTTGGCTAAAATATCTTTTGCTGCACATGCTATACATATGCAAGGAACCATAGATGGGTCCTGACCTGAAACGTCACCTGTCCATGTTCCAAGGAAGTACAGATGCTGGTTTACAAACAAGACACTAAATGCTGGAGAATGGATTTGAAAGACCTTCCAAATTTAGTCCAAGTATCTCAGATACGTCCTACACAACCCTGCAAATTAATCTTCTGCCAGGGCAACTTCACAAACCTCCCACGTCGCTACTTAGTCTCCTGGAAACCTGAGGGCGGGCGCTGAGAGTTTTGTACAGCTCAACCGTTTTGGAATAAACTCTGGAATGAAACCACTATCCATAATAAATAGCCAATCTACCCAATCATAAATCCAATATGCCACAGAAGGCTGTGGAGGCCAAGTCAATGGACATTTTTAAGGCAGAGAAAGATAGATTCTTGATCAGTACGGGTGTCAGGGGTTATGGGGAGAAGGCAGGAGAATGGGGTTAGGAGGGAGAGATAGATCGGCCATGATTGAATGGCGGAGTAGACTTGATGGGCCGAATGGCCTATTCCCCTCCTATCACTTTATGACCTATGACACAACAATAAAACTTCTTGACAGACACAAAATGCTGGAGTAACTCAGCGGGACAGGCAGCATCTCTGGAGAGAATGAATGGTTGACGTTTCGGATCGAGACCCTCCTTCAGATCTGAAGTCTGAAGAAGGGTCTCGACCCAAAACATCACCCATTCCTTTTTTCCAGAGATGCTGCCTGTCCCGCTGAGTTCCTCCAGCATTTTGTCTCGATCTTTGGCGTAAACCAGCATCTGCAGTTCCTTCCGACATGATAAAATTTCTTGGATACTTCTAAATTTAACCTGAATAAGAAATGAGGAAGACACCCAGCACTTTATGTCTCTTTTTATGCCTTTTTTTGTAAATCAGCATTTTCAGTTCCTTGTTTAACCAAGAAATGAGGAAAAACACTGTAGGGGTGATCGCTGGTCAGCGCGGAGACGATCAGGGCGAAGGGCCTGTTTCTGTTCTGTATCTCTAAAGTCTAAATATGGATATGCAGGGAGTGGAGGGATAGGCATTATGTGCAGGTAGGTAAGGGATGATCCTGGTATCATGTTTGGCACAGACATTGTGGGCCGAAGGGCCTGTTCTTGTGCTATAATGTTCTATATTCTATAATAATAATAATAATAATAATACATTTTATTTATGGGCGCCTTTCAAGAGTCTCAAGGACACCTTACAAATATTTTGCAGGTAGAGGAAAAACATGTAAGGGGAATGAAATAAATAGTAGAGACATGACTAGTACACATCTATGTACAATAGATGAAGAAAATCCTTCAAATCCACCACCATTTGTACCTCCATTTGGGAGGCACGGTGGTGCAGCGTTACAGTTGCTGCCTTACAGCGCTGGAGACCCGGGTTCGATCCCGACTACGGGTGCTGTCTGTTCAGAGTTTGTATGTTCTACCTGGGTTTTCTCCAAGATCTTTGGTTTCCTCCCGCACTCCAATGACGTACAGGTTTGTGGGTTAACTGGCTTGGGTTTGTATACTTGGTATATGTATAAATTGTCCCCAGTGTGTGTAGGATAGTGTTAGTGTGCGGGGATCGCTGGCCGGTGCGAACTCGGTGGGCCGAAGGGCCTGTTTTCGTTTTGTATCTCCGAACGAAAGTAAAATTCACAAGAATCAGATTTCAAACAAAATAGTGATAATATCCCTTCCCATTGTGAAACAGCCTGTCCTTACCTCCCACTGCCACTCCCATCGACACTCTCTGTTCTAGAAATAATGCTATCTTCCACAATCACACCACATAATTAAAGTCAGGTATTACCCCAGGCACTCCCCGGGACTTGACATACTTCCCAACTGATCGTTTGAGGGTCCAACTAGTTGAGTATCCACTAGTTTTGTGTTCCCTGTTCACAAATCCAAATACATTTCCTATAAACCCTTCTCTGCTGCCTCACCAGAGCTAAAGTTTTAGGACATTGGTCTAGAATAAGTTTAGTTTAGTCTGGGGCTCCCTGTGGCTCAGCACTTCAAACCCCCCTCCCATTCCGAATCCGACCTTTCTGTCCTGGGCCTCCTCCATGGCCAGAGTGAGCACCACCGGAAATTGGAGGAGCAGCACCTCATATTCCGCCTGGGCAGTCTGCACCCCAGCGGCATGAACATTGACTTCTCCAATTTCCGGTAGCCCTTGCTGTCTCCTCCCCTTCTCAGCTCTCCCTCAGCCCTCTGGCTCCTCCTCTTCCTTTCTTCTTCCCACCCCCCCCCCACCCTGCATCAGTCTGAAGAAGGGTTTCGGCCCGAAACGTCGCTTATTTCCTTCGCTCCATAGATGCTGCTGCACCCGCTGAGTTTCTCCAGCATTTTTGTCTACCTTCGATTTTCCAGCATCTGCAGTTCCTTCTTGAACATTAGTTTAGTCTGGTTTAGCTTAGAGAGACAGCATGGAACATGGCCCTTCGGCCCATCAAATCCACGCCGACCAATTGTTCTCATGAAAGTTAATTGGAGGCATTAACTCTGTTTCTCCCTCCACAGCGACTGTTTGACAATCTGCATTTTCCCCCATTTTCTATTTTTATGCGCAGTTTGAAGCCTTATAGTATTTTGCCAATGTGCCAGTTAAATTGTACATTGTACAACTAGGACTGGTAACACAGATAAGATAGGGAGACGTCATGGAGGAGTATGAACACAAATATGAGATTTTTAAATGTCCAGTAGATTTATGAGGATGTTGCCAGGACTAGACGGTTTGAGCTTTAGGGAGAGGTTGAGCAAGCTGGGACTCTATTCCCTGGAGCGCAGGAGAATGAGGGGTGATCTTATTGACGTGTAAAAAAACATTGAAGGAATAGATCAGGTAGATGCACAGCTTCTCTCGCCCAGAGTAGGTGAATCGAGGACCAGCGGACATAGGTTTAAGGTGAAGGGGAAAAGATTTAGTAGGAATCTGAAGGGTAACTTTTTCACAGAAAGGGTGGTGGGTGAATGGAACAAGCTGCCAGAGGAGGTCGTTGAGGCTGGGACTATCCCAAAGTTTAAAAGGCAGTAAGACAGGTCATTGTGCAGGATGGAACTGCAGATGCTGGTTTAAAAAAAAGATTGACACAAAAAGCTGGAGTAACTCAGCGGGACAGGACGCGCCTTGTCTCTGGAGAGAAGGAATAGGTGACGTTTCAGGTCGAGTCCCTTCTTCAGACTGTTAAAGGCAGATAATTGGATAGGACAGGTTTGGAGGGATATGGACCAAACGCAGGCAGGTGGGACAACAGTAGCTGGGATATGTTGGCCGGTGTGGGCAAGTTGGGCCGAATGGCCTGTTACCACGCTGGATCACTCTATGACTCTAGGGGAGAATTGGAACAGTAAAATACAATTGAAAGGCAGCCAGTCACAGCAGTCACCCATATCCCATGCAGATGAACTCACTCAGCAAATATTATTTTCTATTTAATGTTTGACCTTTGTTGAATTAATGTTGTCTGTGGTGTGAAAGAAACCACCTTCTATTTCTGGCATCTGGTGTTGGCACATAAGCGCACACAAACGCCAACGCCCATGCTCAAAGGAAGGAGAGCACGCTTTCTCTTAAGATAATTGGCGCACTTCACAACCTCAGGCCATCCAGAGCGCTTTACAACCAAGAAAATGCGATCTCAGTAGTAAAACAGGAAAATGGAAACACAAGGAACCTGCAGATGCTGGAACCTTGAGTGGAACATAGTGCTGACGTAACTCAACGGTCTGTGGCTGGGCGACGTTTCGGGGTCAGGACTCTTCTTCAGACTCCACAGGTATCCAATATCGGAAAGGTGAAGATCAATTTGCACACAAGCTCCAACGTACAGCAAATCAATAATTATCAGATAATCAGTTCTTAGTGACGGTGGTTGAAGGATGGATCTGGGCCCTGGGTGAATTTCCCACTCACTTTGCCAAAGAGCCATTACATGCTTTGCACCAACATGATTGAACGGAGGAGTAGACCCGATGGGCCGAATGGCCTAATTCTGCTCCCAGTGGTCGCGACCTTGGTTCAACATATTACCTGAAAAATAAGGCCTACAAGAGTGCAGCAATGCATCTGATGCACTGGGAGCAGACCTGCGTTATGGGTGTTGGCATGGGTCACACACGCTGCCTCAATGCTCCAATGGCCCGGGTTCAATACTGACTGCCGTTACTGCCTATGTCGAGTGTGCACGTTCTCACTGTGGAGAACCCGCATGGGTTGTCACCCAGTGCTCCGGTTTACTCTCACGTCCCAAACCTGTGTGCAGACTTTGATTTTACAGAGAGGGAGGTGCCTAAATGGAACAGGCTGCCAGAGAAAGTTGTAGAGGCGTGGACAGTGACACCATCTGAAAGACACTTGGACAGGGGATGGGAAAGGTTTGGAGGGACGTGGCCAGGTGCGAGGGCAGACAAGAATTAAGAGTGTGATTGTAACAGCCTGCATGTGTGGCTAATAACAAACCCTGCTAATCGGACTTTGCAAACTCACCATGGCACCGAACACGTTGTCTAACAGGCGGCTGAGGTAAAGGTCACTGGCATCTTCCTCAGAGCTCATGACGATGAGTGTGATGCTGCGTAACCATGGAAACAAGCTGTTAGCACAGTATGGACTCAACTTTCCCAGGTATATTTTTTCAAGGCCTTCTACACCGAGGGGCTACTCATGTGTATCTGGTATGCAGGACGTTGACTCCAAGGACCGAGTGGAAATAACATGCCTTTCTTCGACAGAATTATTAGCAACACGAAGATTTCGTTCCTCAAGATGCTGAACCACCTTTCTAGCCAGTCACAACCCCGGACCTGCAGGAGAACACCAGCGGGGTTACTTGTGGGCGTGTGATCATGTGAGAGTCGCGCACTGCAGCAGAGTCACTGCCTAGCCATGGGTGACGGCAGCAATTAAGACATCTCAGATGTACATCGACCGTCACTGCTCGTGACCAAACGGAACAAAACAAATACAACTCTGTCCCTGGGCCCTGGTCAAAGGACGTGGATTGAAGTCCCACTCCAGAGACACAAATATAAAAACCCAGGGTCATACCCTCAGGACTGGACTACAACATGCTGAATTTTGGATGCAATACCCTAATATGTGAATGAATTAATAAGTTTATTGGCCAAGTATTCGCATACAAGGAATTTGCCTTGGTGCTCCACCCGCAAGTGACAACATGACATACAGCGGCAGTTAGGAATGACACATAAAACATTAATAATAAAACATTATCGATTAAACATGTGATTTAAATAAAATACCAGAGCAAAAAGAGGCTACAGATTTTTGGTTATTGAGTAGAGCAACTACTCGTGGGGAAAAAAAGCTGTTTTTATGTCTGGCTGTGGCAGCTTTGACAGTCCGGAGTCGCCTTCTAGAGGGAAGTGGTTCAAAGAGTTTGTGGCCAGGGTGAGAGGGGTCAGAGATGATCTCACCTGCCCGCTTCCTGGCCCTTGCAGTGTACAGTTCGTCAGTGGGGGGAAGGTTGCAGCCAACAACCTTCTCAGCTGATCGGACGATTCGCTGCAGCCTCCGGATGTGTTGCTTGGTGGCTGAGCCAAACCAAACCATGATGGAGAAGGTGAGGACAGACTCTACGATGGCCGTGTAGAATTGGACCATCATTGCCTGTATGTGTATTTGTATTTGTGTTTTCCCTGTACCATCCCCATAATGAATAACAGTTCAGTTCCGTCCACAAGAGTGATCCAAAACTTCCAGACTATTTCTGTAATTCTCCATTCCATTTCATTGTTCAACAAAGCCCAAAAGATTTGAGGAACAGCACCAACGTCTGACTCAGCTCACTGCACCATTCAGAAGTCAGAGATAAGTTTTCCAGTTTGGCCAGATCTGATGAGAGATCTCAAACAGTAACATTACCTCTCTCTCTCCACGGATGCTACCTGATCTATTACGTATTGGCAGCATTCTCATTTATTTCAGATTTTCAGCATCAGCGTTTTGTATCCAACCGATTCAGCACTTTTTCTTTCTCCCCTCTCTCCTCATTCATCTACGTTTTATTTAATCTCCTTCAGACAGATCAGTCCACAATTAGCAGGCTGCCTCTCAATCTGCACCACCACCACTTGGTCTCTAACATACTCACACATTCTCTTTGTTAACTTCTCCCTTTCCCATTTTCTGCAACTTAAAACATGCTGGTTATCTAACTTCTCCTCTGGTCTGATGGAAGACCTCCCCATAGATACTCCTTGATCTGTTCAATAATGACAGCATTTTTGCTAATGTTTCAGATTTCCAACCACTGCAGAGTTTTGCTTTTTTAATTATTAAGGGCGGCAGAGTTGCGCAGCGGTAGAGTTGCTGCCTTACAGCGCCAGGGACCCGGGTTTAATCCTGACTACGGGTGCTGTCTATATGGAGTTTGTACGTTCTCCCGTGAGCTTTTTCCGGGTGCTCCGGTTTCAGTTGTATGTGACTGTGTGCGTTTTTTCCGGGTGCTCCGGTTTCAGTTGTACGGTCTCCCGTGAGTTATTTCCGGGTGCTCCGGTTTCAGTTGTACGTTCTCCCGTGAGTTTTTTCCGGGTGCTCCGGTTTCTTCCCACATTCCAGCGATGTGTACGTTTTTAGGTCAATTGGCTTCTGTAAATTGACCCCATTGTATAGGATACAAGACTGGGTTAACATAAAACTAGAGTACAGATGATCAATGGCCGGTGTGGACTCGTTGGGCTAAAAGGCCTGTGTCCATGCTGTTCCTCTAAACTAAACTGAACTAATATTGGTCAGTAATTGAGATGGGTTGTTTCAAATCCTTTGAGCTTTGTATGCATTTCCACAGAGAGAAGAGAGCAGTAGCTGATAATATGTTTTGACCAAAGCACAGTAGCACAGCTGGTAGAACTGCCACCACACTGTGCCCGAGACCTGCGTCGGACAATCCTGACATCGGATGCCGTCTGTGTGGAGTTCGCAAGTTCTCCCCATGCCCATGTAGATTTTGCTTCAGTTTCCTAAAGACATGTGGATTTGTAGGTTCATTAGTCTCTGTAAATTGTGTATAGGGGGTGGATGAGAAAGTGGGATAACATAGAACTAGTGTAAACGGGTGATCAACGAGGACTCGGTGGGCTGAAGAGCCTGTTTCCCCACCATATCTCTAAAGTATAATAATGCATAGGGTCGTGCAGCACGGAAACAGGCCCTTCAGCCCAGCTTGACCATGCCAACCAGGGTTCCCCATCGACACTATTCCCATCTGCCCGTGTTTGGCCTGTATCCCCCTAAACCTTTCCTATCCATGTACCTGTCCAAATGCCTTTGAAATTGTGTTATTGCACCTGCCTCTGCTACCTCCTCCAGCAGCTCATTCCATATATCCATCACCCTCTCTGTGTAGTACTTAAATGGCGTTGAAAAGCTAAAATTAGACAAGGAGAGCAACATTGGATTTCTAAATCCAGGCACTGCTACCAGAAATAAATTCTTCTCATTGCACAACTAAGAACACTAAATGTCCAGGGACAAAAAAACAAAATCTGGTTCTTTCCAGCCAACTCCCTTGCATCCTCAATCAAAATGATTTACTGAGATGTCCTTAAATATACCTTCCTCCCACAACATAAATAATCCTCTGTGCAGGAAGGAACTGCAGATGCTGGTTTACACCGTAGATACAAAATGCTGGAGTAACTCAGGCAGCATAGAAGGAATGGGTGACTGCAGTGGGTCTAGGGTACATCAGCATCAGTGGGGAGGTGGGGGGGGGGGGGGGGGGGGGGGATGGGGGAATGTTTTTGGGGTAAAAATAAGCAACTTGACCGATGGGTGAAATGTGTTCGATGCCCAGGCTTACACTGTCTGGACAAGATGCACATCATAGACACAAAATGCTGGAGTAACTCAGCGGGTCAGACAACATCTCTGGAGAGAAGGAATGGGCGACGTTTCGGGTCGAGACCCTCCTTCTGTCTGAAGAAGGGTCTGGACCCTAAACGTCACGCATTCCTTCTCTCCAAAAATAATCCTTTTAAGTTTTTTGAGGAAGTGATTTTAAATGTAATTCTGTGTACGTCCCACTCTGAGTCAGACTCAGTGATATTTTTTCACACCTCACCTGTCCCGGAAGACTCTCCAACAGACTCTGGTGTTGTCAGTGCAGGTGCTAGTCAGCAGAACGTCCTGGTTGCTCCCGAACATGTGCACGCCATTTAGGGAACCAATCACAGAGAATGGGAGCTGAAAATAAAACGGGCAACTTTCTGAGATAAATAAAATCATATGGTCCACTGAAGCGGTTTCCCTGCATCCAGACAGTGTTTAAAATGATCTGACAGGGGAGCCCATCGCACTTCCAAACGCGTGCCTTGCAGATGGTAGGAAGATTCTGAGGTGAATCATCGCTGCACAATACCCAGCACGTAAGCAAGCCAACAAAAACAAAAAAAAATCAGCTGATGCTGGAAATCTGAAATAGACAACAGGAAATGCTGGAAATATTCAACGGGGCATGCAACATTGTAAGGAGAGAGAGAGGGAAAAAAAGGGTTAACACTCTAGGTCAATGGCCATTCCATTGCTATTCCAAGGAGGTGGAGGAAAACTGCAGATGCTGGTTTAAATCGAAGATAGACACAAAGTGCTGGAGTAACTCAGCAGGACAGGCAGCATCTCTGGAGAGAAGGAATGGGTGACATTTCGGGTCAAGACCCTTCTTCAGACTGTTCCAAGGTGGGTTTATTGACCATAAGTGTTATTATTGTTCCTCTCTTCACACATGGTGTCCTTCTTCTTGTACCCAAAGTATTTTGTCCAATAACCCCCCCCCCCCCCCCCCAGGACGATACCGGGATGGATTTCAGTGAAATGCTGCTGAATGTCAAGTAAAGATTGATGCAACCTCACCTGCTGGAGGTTACTGCCAGACAATCGTGCGACAACACCAAAGAATTCAAAAAAATGGGCCGGCCAGAAATTACACCCGTTTGCACAGAGCAGCGAAAAGCTGGGAATCTCGCTGCCTTCAAAAGAAAAAGTCCTGCTCTTATAGGCAGGGTGGGCTAAAATTTCAAATTTATTTTTCCTTTCAAAATATACTTTATTCAAGAAATAAATATATCCAATACATGATCCTTACAAGACTCCATCCAATATTCTCGGAGGCTATACATGAAGAAGGGTCTCGACCTGAAACGTCACCTATTCCTTCGCTCCAGAGATGCTGCCTCACCCGCTGAGTTTCTCCAGCATTTTTGTCTACATACATACATTCAATGCTGTTGACACAAATTACGCAAATTTATCCCGCACCCTTGCCACTCATGTGTCCCACTGGCGAGGAATTCCTTCCCTTATTTTGCGGGGGGTCTCCACCACACCCTGCCCCCCATGTCCAGCAGCAGAAGGACCCTAGACTGTGGTCCTCCCCCACCGAGCCTTGTCGTTGGCTGCACCAAGCTTCAGTGCGTCCCTCAACATTTTGATCAGGTTTGAATTAAGATTAACATTATCCACGATCCACTTGAATGGGCTACTCCTGTTGAGGCAGCATCTATGGAGCGAAGGAAATATTCAATGTTTTGGGCCGAAACCCTTCTTCAGACTTTTTAGGCAACGTTTCGGGTGTGAGACTGGGTGGTTCTAGACTTACTTACCAGTTCAGCTTAATCGTCACCTTACACATCCACACCGCCACCATAGATGTAGTATGTACAAGATGCGATACAGTAACTCATGAAGGGTATTCCAACAACACTTCATCAAATCTAATTCACCTACCATGACTAATGAGGCAACATCACTGCCACCAACCAGCCTGAGTCACAAACCAATTTGATTTGGAAGTATGCCTGTTCTCTCATTCATCACTGGATCTAAATCCTGTACCCTCCTACACAGTGTGGGAAAGCCTTCACTGGAGGAACTGTGACAGGACCTCAGGCAACTCTCCACCACTTTCCCAAGGCAATCTGAGGTGAGTAAATAACACCAGCCTTTCTCTCCTTTCAACATTGGATAAAAATGGCCCACTTTTTTTAGACAGCACATTTTTTAAATCCAATTAAATGATAAATCAGATCAGATGAGAATTCTGACAGTGATACATCCCAAAGAAGAATAGGCATCACATCTTCTGCACTCATCCTAATTAAGGAACTCCTAATTAAGGAAAACCACTTCCATTACCACCATCCTTCAGGATAATAATGCCTGCATACACGATGAATTGCACTGGTTTTGTTTTGCAATATTTCTGTGATATTTAGTGATCAACATAACTTTATTCGAATGTCATACAAAAGACCATTTTAGCCAGAAAGATCTTGCACAATGCACGAATGCACGAATGCACAATGAAGCTTGAACAGTGAGTTACCTGCCTGCTCTCTCCCTTGCTCCTGCAGTACAGGGGCACGCCACTGTTGGTTGCCAAGCATAATAGCTGCACACTGCCCGCCATGTTGTTGGGCCAACACCGCCTTCTCTTTCCCGACGCATGACGGGGGATATCGCCCGTCGCCCCGGCAACCGCCGCCTCTCGTCGCCCCGGCAACCACCGCCGCCGCCTGACAACCCGTCGCGCATGCGCATCTGCCCAAACACTCACTCCCATAGAGTTCCATTGCAACTGGATTGACCCATTGATGAAAATATCCTCACTATTTTTAAAAAGATGCACAAACAACATACTTCCAGCGATGAATAAAGCAAACTAAAACTTAAGGACAATAGGGCAGTGAAAAGTACTTTGCAGGAAGGAACTGCAGATGCAAATGGTGTGTTAGCATTCACAGCAAACGGATTTGAGTATAGGAGCAGGGAGGTTCTACTGCAGTTGTACAGGGTCTTGGTGAGACCACACCTGGAGTATTGCGTACAGTTTTGGTCTCCTAATCTGAGGAAAGACATTCTTGCCATAGAGAAGGTTCACCAGACTGATTCCTGGGATGTCAGGACTTTCATATGAAGAAAGACTGGATAGACTTGGCTTGTACACGCTAGAATGCAGAAGATTGAGGGGGGATCTTATAGAAACGTACAAAATTCTTAAGGGGTTGGACAGGCTAGATGCAGGAAGATTGTTCCCGATGTTGGGGAAGTCCAGAACTAGGGGTCACAGTTTAAGGATAAGAGGGAAATCATTTAGGACCGAGATGAGGAAAACATTTTTCACACAGAGAGTGATGAATCTGTGGCATTCTCTGCCACAGACGGTCGTTGAGGCCAGTTCATTGGCTATATTTAAGAGGGAATTAGATGTGGCCCTTGTGGCTAAAGGGATCAGGGGGTATGGAGAAAAGGCAGGTACAGGATACTGAGTTGGATGATCAGCCATGATCATATTGAATGGCGGTGCAGGCTCGAAGGGCTGAATGGCCTACTCCTGCACCTATTTTCTATGTTTCTATGTTTCTATGCTAGTTTAAACTGAAGATAGACACAAAAAGCCGGAGTAACTCAGCGGGACAGGCAGCATCCCTGGGGAGAAGGAATGGGTGATGTTTTGAGTCGAGACCCTTCTTCAGACGAAGGGTCTGAAGAAGAGTCTCGACCGAATCGTCACCCATTCCTCTCCCCAGAGATGCTGCCTGTCCCGCTGAGTTACTCTGGTATTTTGTGTCTATCTTTAGAGAAAAGTCCAGCACAGGAACAGGCCAGCACTCCAGCACTACAACCACGTTTTAACCCACCGTATGCTTCGGTGTCACCTACTCCTTACTAACAATGATGATCTATTCCACATTTTCCTCGATCTCCATCCCCTATGATGTCTCGTTTTCACACCTTACACTTACTTACCTCTGTGTTTCACTCTCCCCTGACTCTGAAGAAGACCTTTGACCCAAAACGTCGCCCATTCCTTCGATCCAGAGATGCTGCCTGTCCCGCTGAATTGCTCCAGCATGTTGTGTCTATCTTCGGTTTAAACCAGCATCTGCAGTTCCTTCCTACACAGGAACAATCAAGTCAAGTCAACTTTATTTGTCACATACACATACAAGATGTGCAGTGAAATGAAAGTGCCAATGCTTGTGGGATTGTGTAAAACAGGCCCTTCAACCCACAATGTATGTGCCGGACATGATGCCAAGATAAACTGATCTCCATCTGCCCGACACATCATCCATATCCATCCATTCCCTCATATCCATGTACCTATCCAAAATCTGTTTAAACATTACTATTGTATCTACCTCCACCACCACCCCAGGCATTGCGTTCCACCTCTCTGTGTGTAAAAAAACTTGTCCTGCATATTTCCCTGAAACTTTTCTCCTGAAAGCTATGCCCACTTGTCTTTGATATTTTCATCCTGGGTAAAAGTTCTGACTGTCTACCCTATCTATGCCTCTTGTAATTTTATATACTTCTATCAGGTCTCCCTGCAAGCTCAGGAGTTCCAGAGTCTATCCAAAAGATAGACACAAAGTGCCGGAGTAACTCAGCAGGTTAGGCAGCATCTTTGGGGAAAAAAAGGAATAGGTGACGTTTCGGGTCGGCAACCCTTCCTCAGACTGAAAGTAGAGGCGGGCACCTTGTAAGTAATACTACCTAATCCAGGGAGCAACAAAGTTATTGAAGTTATGATTTCTACCCGAGTTAGGGAGGTGGCGCAGCGGTAGAGTTGCTGCCTTACAGTGCTTGCAGCGCCAGAGACCCGGGTTCGATCCCGACTACGGGTGCTGTCTGTACGGAGTTTGTACGTTCTCCCCATGACCGCGTGGGTTTTCTCTGAGATCTTCGGTTTCCTCCCACACTCCAAAGACGTAGGTTAATTGCGATGAAGGTTAATTGGCCTGGTGTATGTGTACAAATTGTCCTAGTGTGCGTAGGATGGTGTTAATGTGCGGGGGTCGCTGGTTGGGGTGGACTCAGTGGGCCAAAGGGCCTGTTGCCGCGCTGTATCTCTAAACTAAACTAAACTAAACTATAAGGACCTAAGAAATAATCAGTGTTTCTCCTTCAAACAAATACATGATCGATTTGACAACAATGTTTTTTTTACACTGGTTTGGTTAGAAAGTTCTCACAAGTTTTAAAACCTTTGCTAACAGTATGGAATTGGCAGAATGTGAAGGTGAAAACTCTTGGTCTCAAATGTTGCCTAGCCTGCTGAGTACTTCCAGCATTATCTGTTTTATTTTGGAGTTGTTCAATGTTAGTTCAGAGCTTTATAATCAATTAAAAGTAATTCTTTGGTTTGTAGATCAATAAAATTTGATAGGCAATTAATAAATGAAAAACGATGCCATTATATTCCTGTTAACTTTTACATTTAATATTAATATCTATCTGTGCAATTTTTAAAAATCTGCATATATATGTAGCGGTTTCACACTGGTATTATGCATTTGCGGCTAATGGGAGCACTGTGATGTAATTACTCACAAGGGGAGCTAGTTACTGCAGGGAAAGAATCATGGAGAATGTACAACACATGAGGCCATTTGGCCCTGCTTTCCATGCTGGCCATAAGTAGTGACCCAGCCTCCCTGTCCCTAACCACTACAGGTCCAACTCTTATCATAATATCTTTTTTATTGTCATTGCACATAAGTGCAACGAGATTTGGTATGCAGCTTCCATCCGATGTCATAACTTAAATAACTAATAACATTTAGATTTAGATATTGATATCCCGAGAACATGGATTGTAGTAGAACAGTAAAATAGTCAAAACAGTTCAAACAGACTAAAGTGCAGATGTATCTGTGCGACGTGACCATCCGAGGGAGACAGTCCAGGGGGGGTGGGGGGAACTCAGCAGGGCCGGTTCAGAGCCGCTATAGCTCTGGGAATGAAGCTGTTCCTGAGTCTGGAGGTTCGGGCATAGAAGGCCTTGTAACGTCTGCCGGAGGGAAGTAGTTCGAACAGTCCATTACAAGGGTGTGAGGAGTCTTTATGGATGCTGACAATTGAAGGTTGCAATTTAAATATGCATTCAATTATTTTGTGGCTGTGATGTGAATTTCTACCGTTACTCCTTTTTGAGGCAGTGTCTATCAGACCACCATTATCTTTGGGATGAAATCTTCTTGCGTATGGCGTGCAAAAGCCTAAAGTTGCAACACGACTTGTTCTCTTTGATCTTCTGTCTGTGCACGCCAGGTTGATTGCATTCGTCGAAACAGGGTGGACCACGTGAAGGTTGCAATCTCCCACCCCTGGGATGAAATCACTTTATTTCTAATCTTTTAATTTAAATGTACTTAAATCCAACTCGCACACTCCTTGCTTTTTAACCACCTTCCTGTGGAGAATATGTCCTTCCATTTAGTATTTATGATACTGTGGCGGTCCCTGGATATTAGGCCACTCCTTGGGTCATTCCCCTCGGCATTTGAGGGACAGGGATGAGGGGCTGAGCCACAGGCGTCTGGTTTCTGCTCAGGGGTTTTTCTGGGAGTTTTGTTTTTTCCCTGCGGTGGAACGCGTTGTGAGTGGATGCTCACCACCATCATTAAAGAACCTATGAACCTGCCTGGCATCTAACCTTTTTCTGACCGCCCCCAGGCCACTACAATACGACACGATAGAACTTTATTTATCCCAAGGAGGGAAATTGCTCTGCCAACAGTCATTAAAAACACAAAATACATGAAACATGAAATTAAAGTGACAAGTGGAAAGGATTGGGGATGTGCACAGATTGGGGAGGGGAGGGGAGGGGAGGGGAGGGTCAGTCTACCCCACGGTCTCAGTCTACCCCACGACTGAAGGGGGAGGAGCTGTACAGTTTGATAGCCACATGGAAGAAGGATCTCCTGTGGGGTTCTGTCCTGCATCTTGGTGGAACCAGTCTGTTGCTGAAGGCAGACAAAAATGCTGGAGAAACTCAGCGGGTGCAGCAGCATCTATGGAGCGAAGGAAATAGGCAACGTTTCGGGCCGAAACGTTGCCTATTTCCTTCGCTCCATAGATGCTGCTGCACCCGCTGAGTTTCTCCAGCACTTTTGTCTACCTTCGATTTTCCTGCATCTGCAGTTCCTACTTAAACACTGTTGCTGAAGGTGCTCCTCAGGATGACCAGTGTGTGTCATGGAGGGGCTGAGCTGTATTGTCCAAGTCCTCCTTAACATGACATACCTGAATCCAGTCTTCCTTCAGCCTTCATCTGTTTCAAATGGAACAACATGAGTTTATTCAATATTCCAGTCCTGGTGAAACGGCCGGAAATCTCTGCAATCTTCCCAGAGCAATCACATCTATCCTTCAATGTGGTGATGATCACCAATGCATAGCCAAGGCTTAACTTGTGTTATGGAGTCCTGGAGTCATACAGCAAGGAAACAGGCCCTTTGGCCTAACTCATCCATGCCAACCAAGATGTCAACCAAGATGCCAACCAAGAAAGCATGCATCGCAGCTTGGTTTGGGAGCAGCTCTGCCCAAGACCCTGAGAAATTGCAAAGACCATCACACAGACCATTGACTCCATCTACACTTCACGCTGCACTAGTTTAGTTTAGTTTAGGGATACAGGATGGAAACAGACCCTTCAGCCCACCGAGTTCACGCTGACCTTCACCTATGTTATCCCACTTTCGCATCACACACACAGTGGGGACAATTTTCAGAAGCCAATTAACCTACAAACCCGCACGTCTTGGAGATGCCACAGTTTAAGAATAAGGGGTAAGCCATTTAGAACGGAGACGAGGAAACACTTTTTCTCACAGAGAGTTGTGAGTCTGTGGAATTCTCTGCCTCAGAGGGCGGTGGAGGCAGGTTCTCTGGATGCTTTCAAGAGAGAGCTAGATAGGGCTCTAAAAGATAGCGGAGTCAGGGGATATGGGGAGAAGGCAGGAATGTGGTACTGATTGGGGATGATCAGCCATGATCACATTGAATGGCGGTGCTGGCTCGAAGGGCTGAATGGCCTACTCCTGCACCTATTGTCTATTGTCTATTATCTATTGAAACCAGAGCACCCGGAGAAAACCCACGTGGTCTCAGGGAGAACGTGCAAACTCCACACAGACAGCACCCGAGGTTAAGAGTGAACCGGGGTCTCTGGTGCTGTGAGGGTACACCACCATGCCTCCTAATTTTTTTTTGTGACTTTCTCTTTTTTTTCCAAAATTCCATGAAGTTGTAAAGAAAAAGTGCGTGTGCATTTAGACAGATCCCCCCCCCAAACTATTTTTGACACAAAAAGCTGGAGCAACTCGGCGGGTCCGACGGCATCTCTGGAGAAAAGGAATAGGTGACGTTTCAGGTCAAGCCCCTTCAGGTCAAGCCCCTTCTTTAGTCTCGACATGAAAAGTCACCCATTCCTTTTCTCCAGAGATGCTGCCTGACCCGCTGAGTAACTCCAGCTTTTTGTGTCTATCTTCGGTTTAAACCAGCATCTGCTTTTTTATTTTATTTTTATTTATTTTTTATTAGAAGTAGACATATTATAAAGTATAGTTGCATATTATAGTAAAAAAACTTTTCATATACATCAATCATACATTATAAAAATGTTCAATTGTCGATTACTTCTACTTCTAGTGGGTTTTTTTTTTATATAGAAAAAGAGAGAAAGAGAGAGAAAAGTTACAAATATCAAAAAAAACAAAAAAGGTGGAATGGATTACTTATAATACGTCATTGGAGATAGGTTCGTAGATTATAAAGTATGACTTTTCATCTAATCCTGAGTTCAAGTTTCAGTTGGGTTTTCGTGCCGGGCCAATCTATCCCGTCAGATAATTAATGAATGGAGCCCATATTTTTTATCAAAAAGTTCTTGTTTGTCCATTAAGACAAGTCTAATTCTTTCTATCTGCAGTTCATTCCCCCACAAACGATTTCCTCTATTTCACTTCTCTTTGGATAATAATATTGTAGTTCGCTTTTGCAAGAATGGGAAATGAGCAAACCTTGACCAACTGAACTGGAGAGGGTGACTGGAGCAAAGTTTAAAGGAAATGTGCGAGGGAGGTTTTTTTGCACAGAGGATGGTGGGTGTCCAGAACAGGTTGCTAGAGTTCCCACGATAGACTCACGAGACACTAAGGTAAACGCACGGGCCACTACGTTCTTAAAACGAGTTTAAATGTTACAATTTTTAACTTCAGCAGTACATTTTACTCGTGGCAAACTTTAAACATGTTTGAATTTTTCCAAGAGTTAACAGGTTTCCCGGGTACCTGCCGTTAACGCCACGAGTCGCTAAGTTGCGTCCACGAGTTCCGACGTTCCCGCTACATTAATTGTACGTAGTTACCATGAGTTAAATTTGTTTTAAACTCGGGGTACCATGTGGATCAACTCGCACCGTGAGACAGGGGTTTAAGTCATGGTATTGGAGATAGGGTGGTAAAGAAAGCTTTTGGTGTGCTGGCCTTTATAAATCAGAGCATTGAGTATAGAAGTTGGGATGTAATGTTAAAATTGTACAAGGCATTGGTGAGGCCAATTCTGGAGTATGGTGTACAATTTTGGTCGCCTAATTATAGGAAGGATGTCAACAAAATAGAGAGAGTGCAGAGGAGATTTACTAGAATGTTGCCTGGGTTTCAGCAACTAAGTTTCAGAGAAAGGTTGAACAAGTTAGGGCTTTATTCTTTGGAGCGCAGAAGGTTAAGGGGGGACTTGATAGAGGTCTTTAAAATGATGAGAGGGATAGACAGAGTTGACGTGGATAAGCTTTTCCCACTGAGAGTAGGGAAGATTCAAACAAGGGGACATGACTTGAGAATTAAGGGACTGAAGTTTAGGGGTAACATGAGGGGGAACTTCTTTACTCAGAAGTGGTGGCTGTGTGGAATGAGCTTCCAGTGAGGTGGTGGAGGCAGGTTCGATTTTATCATTTAAAAATAAATTGGATAGTTATATGGACGGGAAAGGAATGGAGGGTTATGGTCTGAGCGCAGGTATATGGGACTAGGTGAGAATACGTGTTCGGCACGGACTAGAAGGGTCGAGATGGCCTGTTTCCATGCTGTAATTGTTATATGGTTATATGGTTATTGGACAGTTGGACACATTTGGATTTCTTTTGGTCTGGAGCGCCAGAGGCTGAGGGGAGACCTGATATAGAAGCATATAAAATTATACGTGGCATAGCGAGGGTCGACAGAACCATTTCCCATGGTGGAAATGGCAACGGCTGGAGGGCAAAGCTTTACAGAGAGAGGGGCAAAGTATGAAGGGAATGTGTGGGGCATGTTTTTTTATACAGAGAGTGGTGTATGCCTGGTACTAGCTGCTAGAGGTGGCGGTGGAAGCAGATACATAACGGCGTAGTGGATAAGCAGCGAAATGGCAGGGAATTAAGTGATAAACATCATGGGGATGATCAGCCATGATCACATTGAATGGCGGTGCTGGCTCGAAGGGCCAAATGGCCTACTCCTGCACCTATTGTCTTTTGTCTATTGTGCATGCAGATTAAATTAATTTATTTTACCATCCTGTTAGGCACAGAAATATTAGGCTGAAGGTCTATACTATACTGTACCGTTTGAGGGCCTGTTCCACGGGGATTTTTTCGGTGACTGCCGGCATCATTGACTGATATGCAGCGTGATGCGGCATGATGACGTATGACGCGGCGTGATGACATATGACACGTGGTGTTTTTTCAAGTGACGCAACATTTGTTTGGTCGCCGCTGGATTTTGACAGGTTCAAAATCTTTTGGCGACACTGATTTGACGCCGACAGTCGCCGAAAAAATCGTCAAGTGGGACAGGCACTTAAGTTTAGTTTAGTTTATCTTAGTTCACCTTAGCTTACAAAATTACAAAATTGTCCTCTTTCTGGTACAAAAATGGCGGCTAAAACAAATTAGTTTAGTTTCGAGATAAAGCAGGGAAACAGGCCCATCGGCCCACCGAGTCCACGATGACCATCGACCCATAACCTCTAACACCCGTACTAATCAAGACTCTATCTATCTCTGCCTTAAATATATCCACTGACTTGGCCTCCGCAGCATTCTGTGGCGATGAATTCCACAGATTCACCACCCTCTGACTAAAGAAATTCCTCCTCATCTCCGTCGTAAAAGAACGTCCTTTAATTCTGAGGCTGTGCCCTCTAGTCCAGTTGATTATTCCTGTGCCATGAGAGCTCTTAAAAATTTACAAGATTGTCCTCTTTATGGTACAAAAGTGACGGCTCAAGCAAATTAGTTTAGTTTAGAGGTACAGCACAGAATCAGTCCCGTTGGCCCACCGTGTCCGCGCTGACCAGCGATCCCCGCACATTAACACCATCCTACACCCACTAGAGGTGGGACGACAGATGGCACAATGGGCTAAGTGTTCGGCTGGCAACCGGAAGGTAGCTGGTTCGAATCCCGCTTGGAGTGCATACTGTCGTTGTGTCCATGGGCAAGACACTTCACCCACCTTTGCCTGTGTGTGAATGTGTGTGAGTGATTGGTGGTGGTCGGAGGGGCCGTAGGCGCAGATTGGCAGCCACGCTTCCGTCAGTCTGCCCCAGGGCAGCTGTGGCTACAGAAGTAGCTTACCACCACCGAGTGTGACTGAGGAGTGAATGAATAATGCGATGTAAAGCGCCTTGAGTATTAGAAAGGCGCTATATAAATCCCATCCATTATTATTATTATTAGAGACAATTCTTACATTTATACCAAGCCAATTAACCTACAAACCTGCACGTCTTTGGAGTGTGGGAGGAAACCGATGATCTTGGAGAAGACCCTTCGCAAGGTCACGGGGAGAACGTACAAACTCCGTACAGACAGAACCCGTAGTCGGGATCGAACCCGGGTCTCCGGCGCTGCATTCGCTGTAAGGCAGCAACTCTACCGCTGCGCCACTGTGACCGACAAAATTGATTGATGATCATTCCCACTGTCTTTATTCTCTCTGCTGCTGTCCATGAATTAGGTGATTTAATGAAGCTGTGGTCGATACTTAACCACTGACTTGCAGACATCCAAGATCACAGGAGTTCAGCCACAAAGGCAGCTAGTTATAGTTCAGCAGAGAGCATCATCAGTCCATCCTGTTTACATCTCGGTGTGAACAACCCCTTCACAGCTGACAGCCTGCTTTAAAATTCCAACTCCAAGTCCCATTGTTTTCTCACAGCATGCCAGGGCATGAAGCTTGGCCAATCTTCACAAACCTCCCTTGCAGTCTGTGTGTAGGAAGGAACTGCAGATGCTGGGTCAAACCTGAAGATAGACACAAAATGCTGGAGTAACTCAGCGGCAAACGCAGGAGTAACTCGGGCAGCATCTCTGGAGAGAAGGAATGGGTGACATTTTGGGTCGAGACCCTCCTGCTGACTGAGAGTCAGGGGCTAAATCAGGAAATAACGGAGAATGGGAGTCATGAGATTGATCAGAACGTCAGAACAACTCTTGAAAGTATGTGCATAGCAATCTGTGGTGTGAATTTGTGGAATGGTCTGGAACAGGACATAAAACTTAGCACAAGTATAATTCAGTTTAAAAAGTTGTACAAAAACACTTGTTTAAAAGGATATTGGGATGAGGATAGGTGATTGTGAGTGGGATATTTGTTATACATTGTATTGGGAAGGGTGATTATGGGGTGATGGGTTGTATATATGACTAAGATACTGTATAGAAACATAGAAACATAGAAATAGGTGCAGGAGTAGGCCATTCGGCCCTTCGAGCCTGCACCGCCATTCAATATGATCATGGCTGATCATCCAACTCAGTATCCCGTACCTGCCTTCTCTCCATACCCTCTGATCCCCTTAGCCACAAGGGCCACATCTAACTCCCTCTTAAATATAGCCAATGAACTGGCCTCGACTACCCTCTGTGGCAGAGAGTTCCAGAGATTCACCACTCTCTGTGTGAAAAAAGTTCTTCTCATCTCGGTTTTAAAGGATTTCCCCCTTATCCTTAAGCTGTGACCCCTTGTCCTGGACTTCCCCAACATCGGGAGCAATCTTCCTGCATCTAGCCTGTCCAACCCCTTAAGAATTTGTAAGTTTCTATAAGATCCCCTCTCAATCTCCTAAATTCTAGAGAGTATAAACCAAGTCTATCCAGTCTTTCTTCATAAGACAGTCCTGACATCCCAGGAATCAGTCTGGTGAACCTTCTCTGCACTCCCTCTATGGCAATAATGTCCTTCCTCAGATTTGGAGACCAAAACTGTACGCAATACTCCAGGTGTGGTCTCACCAAGACCCTGTACAACTGCAGTAGAACCTCCCTGCTCCTATACTCAAATCCTTTTGCTATGAAAGCTAACATACCATTCGCTTTCTTCACTGCCTGCTGCACCTGCATGCCCACTTTCAATGACTGGTGTACCATGACACCCAGGTCTCGCTGCATCTCCCCTTTTCCTAGTCGGCCACCATTTAGATAATAGTCTGCTTTCCTGTTTTTGCCACCAAAATGGATAACCTCACATTTATCCACATTATACTGCATCTGCCAAACATTTGCCCACTCACCCAGCCTATCCAAGTCACCTTGCAGTCTCCTAGCATCCTCCTCACAGCTAACACTGCCCCCCAGCTTAGTGTCATCCGCAAACTTGGAGATATTGCCTTCAATTCCCTCATCCAGATCATTAATATATATTGTAAATAGCTGGGGTCCCAGCACTGAGCCTTGCGGTACCCCACTAGTCACTGCCTGCCATTGTGAAAAGGACCCGTTTACTCCTACTCTTTGCTTCCTGTTTGCCAGCCAGTTCTCTATCCACATCAATACTGAACCCCCAATGCCGTGTGCTTTAAGTTTGTATACTAATCTCTTTTGTGGGACCTTGTCGAAAGCCTTCTGGAAGTCCAGATACACCACATCCACTGGTTCTCCCCTATCCACGCTACTAGTTACATCCTCGAAAAATTCTATAAGATTCGTCAGACATGATTTACCTTTTGTAAATCCATGCTGACTTTGTCCAATGATTTCACCACTTTCCAAATGTGCTGCTATCCCATCTTTAATAACTGACTCTAGCAGTTTCCCCACTACCGATGTTAGACTAACTGGTCTGTAATTCCCCGTTTTCTCTCTCCCTCCCTTCTTAAAAAGTGGGGTTACGTTTGCTACCCGCCAATCCTTGGGAACTACTCCAGAATCTAAAGAGTTTTGAAAGATTATTACTAATGCATCCACTATTTCTGGAGCTACTTCCTTAAGTACTCTGGGATGCAGCCTATCTGGCCCTGGGGATTTATCGGCCTTTAATCCATTCAATTTACCCAACACCACTTCCCGGCTAACCTGGATTTCACTCAATTCCTCCAACTCCTTTGACCCGCGGTCCCCTGCTATTTCCGGCAGATTATTTATGTCTTCCTTAGTGAAGACGGAACCAAAGTAGTTATTCAATTGGTCCGCCATATCCTTGTTCCCCATGATCAACTCACCTGTTTCTGACTGCAAGGGACCTACATTTGTTTTAACTAATCTCTTTCTTTTCACATATCTATAAAAACTTTTGCAGTCAGTTTTTATGTTCCCTGTCAGTTTTCTTTCATAATCTATTTTTCCTTTCCTAATTAAGCCCTTTGTCCTCCTCTGCTGGTCTCTGAATTTCCTCCAGTCCTCCGGTATGGTGCTTTTTCTGGCTAATTTGTACGCATCATCCTTCGCTTTGATACTATCCCTGATTTCCCTTGTTATCCACGGATGCACTACCTTCCCTGATTTATTCTTTTGCCAAACTGGGATGAACAATTTTTGTAGTTCATCCATGCAGTCTTTAAATGTCTTCCATTGCATATCCACCGTCAACCCTTTTAGAATTAAATGCCAGTCAATCTTGGCCAATTCACGTCTCATACCCTCAAAGTTACCTTTCTTTAAGTTCAGAACCATTGTTTCTGAATTAACAATGTCACTCTCCATCCTAATGAAGAACTCAACCATATTATGGTCACTCTTGCCCAAGGGGGCACGTACAACAAGACTGCTAACTAACCCTTCCTCATTACTCAATACCCAGTCTAAAATAGCCTGCTCTCTCGTTGGTTCCTCTACATGTTGATTTAAATAACTATCCCGCATACATTCCAAAAAATCCTCTTCCTCAGCACCCCTGCCAATTTGATCCACCCAATCTATATGTAGATTGAAGTCACCCATTATAACGGTTTTGCCTTTGTCGCACGCATTTCTAATTTCCTGTTTGATACCATCTCCAACTTCACTACTACTGTTAGGTGGCCTGTACACAACACCCACCAGCGTTTTCTGCCCCTTAGTGTTTTGCAGCTCTACCCATACCGATTCCACATCCTCCAAACTAATGTCCTTCCTTTCCATTGCGTTAATCTCCTCTCTAATCAGCAACGCTACCCCACCTCCTTTTCCTTTCTCTCCATCCTTCCTGAATATTGAATATCCCTGGATGTTCAGCTCCCAGCCTTGGTCACCCTGGAGCCATGTCTCCGTGATCCCAACTATATCATAGTCATTAATAGCTATCTGCACATTCAACTCATCCACCTTATTACGAATGCTCCTTGCATTGAGACACAAAGCCTTCAGGCTTGTTTTTACAACACTCTTACCCCTTATACAATTATGTTGAAAAGTGGCCCTTTTTGATTTTTGCCCTGGTTTTGTCTGCCTGCCACTTTTACTTTTCACCTTGCTACCTATTGCTTCTACCCTCATTTTACATAGAAAGTAGGTGCGAGAGTAGACCACCAGGTCCATCGAGCCCGCACCGCCATTCGCTCATTTTACACCCCTCTGTCTCTACGCTCACACATTTAAGAAACCCTTTCCCTTTAACTCCATCCTCCACTATCCCATTCGACACCCCACCCCCCTTATTCAGTTTAAAACCACCCGTGTAGCAGTGGCAAACCTGCCTGCCAGAATGCTGGTCCCACACCTGTTAAGATGCAATCCGTCCCTTTTGTACAGTTCCCCCTTACCCCAAAACAGATCCCAGTGATCTAAGAATCTAAATCCCTGCCCCGTGCACCAGTTCCTCAGCCACACGTTCAGGTCCCGTATCTCCCTGTTCCTGCTCTCGCCAGCACGAGGAACTGGAAGCAAACCGGAGATAACAACCCTGGAGGTCCTGCTTTTCAGCATTTTTCCGAGCTCTCTAAAGTCACACTGCAGAATATTCATCCCCTTCTTTCCGACATCGTTTGTGCCGACATGCACTACCACTTCCGGATGTTCACCTTCGCCCTTGAGGATTTTCTGCACTCTGTCCGTGACATCCTGGATCCTGGCACCAGTATAGTATATGAGGGGTTTTTCTTTTCTTTTTCTTTTTTTCTTTTTTGTATGGCTTTGTAAATATTTGATTAGTGTATAAATGTAAAGAATTTGGTGTACATATAGTGGCTGGTGTACATATGGTGTACATATAGCTGCTAAATTTGTATAAGATCATTACAAGCAGTTGAATAAGGAGTGGGAATTAATAAGTTTGGCTTCTTCCTGCTCCTTTTCGGACATTTATTTATATTTATTTATGACACTTTATAAATATTCTTGTTTTGTTTTTTGTATGCTGTTTCACACTTGCTTTTTATTCTTTTATTCTGCTCGAAATAAATAATTAAATAATAAATAAATAAGAATAATCTCCTAGTGCTAGCATGGACCAAATGGGCTGAATGGTCTCCAGTACGTGGTGAGGAGTATAGTGCTACTCAATTATTTCAACACTGCATTGGTTAACATTCTGCCTTTGTCAACCACATAATATAGTCACAATATTTCCATTTCTGCTTTTGCAATTTGCCACTTGCTATTTCAACACCGACACAGAGAGATAACCAATTGGATTAGATTGGTTTATTGTCGTATACACGAGGGTGCAATAAAATTCGTTGGTCACCTGAAGCTCCCCGAGTAAACAGTAATAATAAATGCCATAAATAGATTGCAAAACAGCAGAATGGTGAATGATTGGGGCTCAAAAATTGAGCAGTGCTAAAGAATATTAAAATAAAATAACAGAATATCTGAATAAGATGAAGTTGAGTGTAAAACTACCTTGAGTCAGGTAAGTAAGTCAAGTCCAATTTACATTGAGGTATCGGGTTCAATGCAAATCTTTCTTGAAGCAGTATCGAAAACACATACTCAAACAAACACACAAAAACATAAATTATACCTAAATTGCACTTACAAATTCTACAACTGATGCACTACAAGGCTGAGAACTATATTCTGCACTTTGTACCTTCAAAAGAGAGTTAGATAGAGCTCTTAGGGCTAGCGGAGTCAGGGGATATGGGGAGAAGGCAGGAACGGGGTACTGATTGGGGATGATCAGCCATGATCACATTGAATGGCGGTGCTGGCTCGAAGGGCCGAATGGCCTACTCCTGCTCCTATTGTCAATTGTCTATTGTATCTATGTATCTTAATTTGGTTTTTTTTTTGTTTAGAAAAAACAGGACCTTCGGCCCACCGAGTCCGTGCCGACCAGCGATCCCCTATCCTACACACACTAGGGACAATGTACACTTTTTACCAAGCCAATTAACCTACAATCCTGTACTTAGAAACATAGAAACATAGAAAATAGGTGCAGGAGTAGGCCATTCTGCCCTTCGAGCCTGCACCGCCATTCAATATGATCATGGCTGATCATCCAACTCAGTATCCCATACCTGCCTTCTCTCCATACCCCCTGATCCCTTTAGCCACAAGGGCCACATCTAACTCCCTCTTAAATATAGCCAATGAACTGTGGCCTCAACTACCTTCTTTGGAGTGTTGGAGGAAACCAGAGCTCCTGGAGAAAACCCACACAGGTCACAGGGTGAACGTGCAAACTCCGTTTAAGAATTTAGGCAGAAAGGATCCAGTTCTAACTGAGTCCATATTGGCCATTGAACATCCATTTACGCCAGTTCTATATTATCTCACTCTCACAACCACTCCCGACACACAAGAGGCAATTTACAGAGGCCAATTAATTGGCAAACCCACACGCCTTTGGAACGTGGGAGGAAGCCAGAGCACCTGGAGGGAACCCACATGGTCAACGTGCTAACCCCACACAGACAGCAGCCAAGGTCAGGATGGATTCTGGGTCTCTGGCGCTGTGAGGCAGCAGCTCTACCAGCTGTGCCACCCTTTTAAACATAGAAAATAGGTGCAGGAGTAGGCCATTCGGCCCTTCGAGCCTGCACCGCCATTCAATATGATCATGGCTGATCATCCAACTCAGTATCCTGTACCTGCCTTCTCTCCATACCCCCTGATCCCTTTAGCCACAAGGGCCACATCTAACTCCCTCTTAAAGATAGCCAATGAACTGGCCTCAACTACCTTCTGTGGCAGAGAATTCCACAGATTCACCACTCTCTGTGTGAAAAATGTTTTCCTCATCTCGGTCCTAAAAGATTTCCCCCTTATCCTTAAACTGTGACCCCTTGTTCTGGACTTCCCCAACATCGGGAACAATCTTCGAAAGCAAATGAGGGGGCAAAAGGTTAGCATGAACATTCGGAAGTGAAGGGCCATTCCCGAACTGGGCAACCCAATTACCTTCTGATTCCAAGACTCTATGTCAGAATGAAGAAGGGTCTCGACCCAAAACGTCACCCATTCCTTCTCTCCAGAGATGCTGCCTGGCCCGCTGAGTTACTCCAGCATTTTGTATCTACCTTATCTTTCATGTAGATGAAACCGCTCTCCTCGACTGGTGCATACCAGTTAAAACTTCCCATGCCAAAGGCTAAGCTGCTGATGGTACAAGCAACCAAAAGATCAGGTGTCACTTCTTGTTACCTCAAACATATAGGGAACTGAAAACCAGCTGGTTCAATAAATCTGGAGTCTAAGGAAGAAGGTCTGAAGAAGGGTTTCGGCCCAAAACGTCGCCTATTTCCTTCGCTCCATAGATGCTGCCTCACCCGCTGAGTTTCTCCAGCATTTTTGTCTAAGTTCAATAAATCTATGCCCTCCATCTGCTAAAAAAGTGCCGGAGTAACAGCATCTCTGAAGAACATGGATAGGTGACATTTCGAGTCAGGACCCTTCTTCAGACTTCATACTTCAGCTCTAGAGATGATGTCGGGCCCGCTGAGTTACTACAGCACCTTTGTGTCAAGCACCAGAGATGCCACCTGACCTGCAGAGTTATTCCAGCACTTTATGTCTTTTTTTCATAAACCAGCATCTGCAGTTCCTTGTGTCTCCACCTATCACTTGCCACAGTGTGCAGGAAGGAACTGCAGATGTTGGTTTAAACCGAAGATAGACACAAAAAGCTGGAGTAACTCAGTGAGGCTAAACGCAAATTGGATATATTTTTCCAAAAAAAGATCCCGGCCCAAAATGTCACCTATGTATGTTCTCGAGAGATGCTGCCTGGCCCAGAGTTACACCTGCACTTTGTGCCTATTTTCTTTAGGAAATAGAAATCAGGAATCAATCACAATCAGGAATCACAATGAATGGCGGTGCTGGCTCGAAGGGCCGAATGGCCTCCTCCTGCACCTATTTTCTATATTTTCTATGTTTCTAATCCAGAAGTGTTCATCTCCAAGTTTGCAGATGACACAAGGCTGGGTGGCAGTATGAGCTGCGATGAGGTTGCAGGGTACTTTGGATAGGTTGGGTGAGTGGGCAGGTCCAGTATAATGTGGGTAAATGTGAGGTTATACACTTTGGTGGCAAGAACAAGGCGACAGATTTGGAAAAGGGCAGGTGCAAACATTGAAAGTAAGCATGCAGGTGCAGCAGGCAGTGAAGAAAGCTGATGGCATGTTGGCCTTCATTGCGAGAGGATTTGAGTTTAGGAGCAAGGAGGTCCTACTGCAGTTGTACAGGGCCCTGATGAGACCGCACCTGGAGTATTGTGTGCAATTTTGGTCTCCTAATTTGAGGAAGGACATTATTGCTATTGAGTGAGTGCAATAGACAATAGGTGCAGGAGTAGGCCATTCGGCCCTTCGAGCTAGCACAGCCATTCAATGTGATCATGGCTGATCATCTCCAATTAGTACCCCGTTTCTGCCTTCTCCCCATATCCCCTGACTCCGCTATCTTTAAGAGCTATATTTGACAGGAGCATTAGCTTTATCTTGCACTAAACTTTATTCATGTTATTCCCTTGATCATGTATCTGTACACTGTGGATAACTTGATTGTAATCATGTGTTGTATTTTGCTTATTGGTTGGCATGCAACAAAAGCTTTTCACTGTACCTCAATAAACCAAACTCAAACTCAATAGATTTTCACCATGTGCCTTTACAAAAGATGACATCTGCATTGCATTCTTCCCATATTTTAAGATTAGAAAAAGGATTTATTCAGTTTGATTTCGAGATACAGTGCTGCGGCAACAGGCCCTTCGGCCCATCCAGTCCTCAGTGACCAGCGATCCCCGCACACTAACACTAACCTACACACACACACTCGGGATGATTTTTACAATTTTACCAAGCCAATTAACCTCCAAACCTGTACGTCTTTGGGAGGTGGGAGGAAACCGGAGCTCCCGGAGAAAACCCACGCAGGTCAGACGGAAGCACGTACAGACAAGCTCCCGTAGTCAGGATCGAACCGGGGTCTCCGGCGCTGGGAGGCAGCAGCTCCACCGTGCCGCCCTGGGGTTGCTGAAGCTTGTATTGTCCCCATGGGTGAGGCTGGGAAAGTGGTTTCAAAGGCAGCACCATCCAAAGAGGCAGCTGTGTAAGACAAGGGCAGACACACAACAGACATCGCATGTTACCCAGCTGGGCTGCTCAATAATTCACACTCCTTGCGTGACTCCACCAAGCCACCAACATGCACAAGAAAGAAAAGGCATTTCGATTGTCGGACCAGTTTACCAGTCTTGTTAAGAAGGAACATTTTGTTAAGAATAAAGCAACTGTCACGACATTATTTCTCCCTAACTATCTACGGTTACTGGTGTATTATAGTTCAAAGTGTTTGGTCCTGAGAGGTTGCTTGCTTTGGGTGTCAATGATAAGGGAATTCATACGTTCATAAGTTCATAGAAACATAGAAACATAGACAATAGGTGCAGGAGTAGGCCATTCGGCCCTTCGAGCCTGTACCGCCATTCAATATGATCATGGCTGATCATCCAACTCAGTATCCCATCCCTGCCTTCTCTCCATACCCCCTGATCCCTTTAGCCACAAGGGTCACATCTAACTCCCTCTTAAATATAGCCAATGAACTGTGGCCTCAACTACTTTCTGTGGCAGAACATTCCACAGACTCACCACTCTCTGTGTGAAAATTTGTTTTCTCAAAATGTTTCCTAAAAGACTTCCCCCTTATCCTTAAACTGTGACCCCTTGTTCATAAGGGATAGGAGCATAATTAGGCCATTCAGCCCATCCAGTCTACTTCGACGTTCAATCATGGCTGATCTATCTCTCCTAACCCCATTCTCCTGCCTTCTCCCCATAACCCCTGACATCCATATTAATCAAGAATCTATCTATCTCTGCCTTAAAAATATCAATTGACTTGGCCTCCACAGCCTTCTGTGGCAAAGAATTCCACAGATTCACCACCCTCTGATTAAAGAAATTCCTCCTCATTTCCTTCCTAAAGGAATGTCGTGTTATTCTGAGGCTGTGACCTCTGGACGTAGACTCTCCCACTAGTGGAAACATCCTCTCCACATCCACTCCATCCAGGCCTTTCACTATTCGATCAGGCTCGCTGGGTTATTGATTATGGACTGTTCTAATAATAAAAACTCATTTTTGCATTTTGCGATTCCTGTTATTCTTTTTCTTTGAAACTGTCCATCTACAGGTTGCTCAGAGACGTTTGGAAATCCATGAAGAAAAATCGATAATACAATCCACTATCAATCATGATAATATATGCCCACACAGACAACCATAATCTTGGTTTGTTAATTTTGACAACCTGGTATGTCGATACTGATTAAATGAAGTGTTGATATAAACATGGATAAAAACTGCCTGGTGCCTGGAATTTGTTACTTGAAAGGCCCCTGGATGTAGAAACCCTCTAAATATTTAACAATGGCCGTGTACTTGTAGAATCATGCAGGGTTAGGTGTCCAATGCTGGAAGGGTGAGTAGCTGTTTTTCCACAGGCACAGTCACAATGGGCCGAATGGCCTCCATTAGTTTTCCTGTCTAATTGTTTAGAAACATAGAAACATAGACAATATGTGCAGGAGTAGGCCATTCGGCCCTTCGAGCCTGCACCGCCATTCAATATGATCATGGCTGATCATCCAACTCAGTATCCTGTACCTGCCTTCTCTCCATACCCCCTGATCCCTTTAGCCACAAGGGCCACATCTAACTCCCTCTTAAATATAGCCAATGAACTGTGGCCTCAACTACCTTCTGTGGCAGAGAATTCCAGAGATTCACCACTCTCTGTGTGAAAAATGCAGTGAATCCCAACCTGGGGCCATATGGCCATGGCAAATTTCAGGGGTGCCATACACACATTGGGGATTTAGGTGGGCCACAGGTTCAATGAAGGGGGCCACTTTTTTAAAATTAAAGAGCCCATGAACTAAAAAAGGTTGGTAACCACTGGTTTAGAGTGTGGAATCAGGACCTACAGCCTACTGAAGCAGTGAACCAAGAATTAGATAAGTTAACCAGATTTAACGTATTTGTCAAGTTTTAGGTAGAACACCAAAGAGGGTTGGGAGGGGAAAGATTGATGGGATAGTGGGTGGCACAGTGGCGCAGCGGGAGAGCCCAGAGAGCCGGGTTTGATCCTGACCACAAGTGCTGTCTGTGCAGAGTTTGCACGCTCTCCCCGTGACCGCACGGGGTAACTCAGCGAGTCAGGCAGCATCTCTGGAGAGAAGGAATAGGTGACGCTTTGGGTCTCGACCCGAAACGTCACCCACTCCTTTTCTCCAGAGATGCTGCCTGACTCGCTGAGTTTAGGGGCTGTCTCACTGTACGAGCTAATTCAAGAGCTCTCCCGAGTTTAAAAAAACCCCAAACTCGTGGTAAGCACGTAGAATGTACGTAGCGGGTACGTCGGAGCTCGGGACGTCTCTTAGCGGCTCGTAACGCTAACGGCAGGTACTCGGGAAACGCGGTAAGCTCGGGAAGACTGGTGAAGATTTTTCGACATGTTGAAAAATGTCCACGAGAGCCCTGAGTACCTACGAGCTCTCGCTGCCTTGGCAGGGCAGCCAACATCCTGAAGGACCCTTCCCACCCTGGACACAACCTGTTCCACCTGCTGCCCTCTGGCAGACGGTACAGGTCTTTCAAAACTCGCACAAACAGACTCAGAGACAGCTTCTACCCCATAGCCATACGTGAACTTAACAATGCAAAATAAGAAATAACACTCACATTCAACTGAATGGTTCTACCTCAGCTGCTATTGTTATTTATCTGTAATTTTTTTATTTAAAAATTAAAAAAAAAAATTTTTATATGTATATATTTTTACCTTTTCTTATATATTTAAAATTGCTCTTGTGAATCGCACCGTGGGATTGACTTTTAAATTTTGTTGTACCATGTGCAATGACAATAAAGAGATTCATTCATTCATCATTCATTACCGTAATTCTCTGAGTTCGAATCAGGGGAAACTCTTGAATTAGCTCGTACAGTGGGACAGCCCCTTTACTCCATATTTTTGTGCCCGTCTTCAGTTTAAACCAGCGTCTGCAGTTCCTTCCTACACTGCTCTTATGACATGTTATAACTGATAGGAGCAGAATTTGGCCAATCGGCCATCAAGCGTACCCCGCCATTCAATCATGGCAGATTTATCTCTCCCTCTCAACCCCATTCTCCTGCCATTCTTTCCATAACCCTTGACACCCTAACTAAACAAGAATCTATCTTTGTCTTAAAAATATCCATTGACTTGGCCTCCACAGCTTTCTGTGGCATAGAATTCCACAGATTCACCATCCTCTGACTAAAGAAATTCCTCATCATCTCCTTCCTAAAGGAACGTCCTTTAATTCTGAGGCTGTGACCTCTGGTCCTAGACACTTCCACTGGTGTAAACATCCTCTCCACATCCACTCTATCCAAGCCTTTCACTATTCGGTAAGTTTCAATGAGGTCCCCCCTCATTCTTCTAAACTCCAGCGAGTACAGGCCCAGTGCCGACAAACACTCATCATACATTAACCCACTCAATCTTGGGATCATTCTCGTGAACCTCCTCCTGTGGTCCTATGCTGTCAACGAGCTCTGATGTAACACGTTTACTTGGTGCATACAAAATGTGCAGGAACTGCAGATGCTGGTTTAAAACGAAGATAGATACAAAAATCTGGAGTAACTCAGCGGGATAGGCAGCATCTCTGGAGGGAAGGAATGGGTGACTTTTCATGGAAACATAGAAAATATGTGCAGGAGTAGGCCATTCGGTGCTTCAAGCCAGCACCGCCATTCAATATGATCATGGCTGATCATCTAGAATCAGTACTCTGTTCCTGCTTTCTCCCCATATCCTTTGATTCCGTTAGCCCTAAGAGCTAAATCAAACTCTCTCTTGAATACATCTAGTGAATTGTCCCCCACTGCCTTCTGTGGCAGAGAATTCCACAGATTCACAAATGTCTGGGTGAAAAAGTTTTTCCTCATCCCAGGCCTTCTCCTTATTCTTAAACTGTGTGACCCCCCCTGGTTCTGGACTCCCCCAACGTGGGAAACATTTTATTTCCTGCCGAGTCTGAAGAAGGGTCTCTGCCCGAAATGTCACCCCCGTTCCTTCTCTCCAGAGATGCTAACTGTGTCCCTGCAGGGTAGGTCATTCCAGCTTTTTGTGTCTTTACTTGGTTACAAAGAATGTCCCTGTGCAACTGTTTAAGAATAAACTTCCAGATAGATGCTGGAAAAATCAAAGGCAGACAAAAATGCTGGAGTTACTCAGCGGGTGAGGCAGCATCTATGGAGCGAAGGAATAGGTGACGTTTCGTCCCGAAACGTCACCTATTCCTTCGCTCCATAGATGCTGCCTCACCCGCTGAGTACCTCCAGCATTTTACTCTGTGCAACTGTGATATCATTGCAAACAAATATCCTATAGCGAGCAAAATCGATCACTCGACGAAAAAGACGTAGTACGGTCATGGGCAGATTCATGGGTAATTTTCGGCCCCATTTCCGTAACCGGCTTCCGTCTCCGCACCAAAGATCCCGTAGCGGAGCAAAGATACTAGTGCGGAGACGGAAGCCGGTTACGGAAACATCCTCGTAAAAATCAAAGTTATTTGGTAAAAATCTTCTCCTGATTTTCAGAATTATAATTTATTAACACAAACTGTTCCCCCACAACGTTGATTACACTGCGAGTCAGGTGGGGCGGGGTTACTAAAATGGATGATAAAAAGACCCACGTTCCGCTCCGTTGCGTACTACACGTCAGCCCATTGCATTTAGCAGGAGTGGTCTATCTTGCTTGATCAATCAATCAATCAATCAATCAACCAGGGACTAACTTTACTGAACCACTCTACTGCTTTTTTTAAAATTGCTGTTTTTTTCCCTTTTTCCTTCCACCCACAATATTTAATATGAAAAAGAATATGTGATTCTGTTACATTCTGTTTGTAGTTTGTTTGGTTGTTTGTTTGTTTGTCTTTTTGCACAAAGTCCGCGAGCATTGCCACTTTTCATTTCACTGCACATCTCGTATGTGTATGTGACAAATAGACTTGACTTGACTTGAGTTTCATTCGTCACATTGCACATAAAGTGCAAGTGAAATGAATTTGCCAGCAGCGGTACAATGAATTGAATCCTTTATTTGTCATTCAGACCTTTCGGTCTGAACGAAATGCTGTTGCCTGCAGCCATACATGTAATAATAACAAACAACAATAAACACAAATTAACATCCACCACAGTGAGTTCACCAAACACCTCCTCACTGTGATGGAGGCAAAAGTCTTAGAGTTACTGTCTCTTCCCTCCTCTTCTCCCGATGATGTTGGGGAAGTCCAGGACAAGGGGTCACAGTTTAAGGATAAAGGGGAAATCCTTTAGGACCGAGATGAGAAAAACATTTTTCACACAGAGAATGGTGAATCTGTGGAATTCTCTGCCACAGAAGGTAGTTGAGGCCACAGTTCATTGGCTATATTTAAGAGGGAGTTAGATGTGGCCCTTGTGGCTAAAGGGATCAGGGGGTATGGAGAGAAGGCAGGTACGGGATACTGAGTTGGATGATCAGCCATGATCATATTGAATGGCAGTGCAAGCTCGAAGGGCCGAATGGCCTACTCCTGCACCTATTTTCTATGTTTAAAAGGGTGGCACAGCTGGTAGAGCTGCTGCCTCACAGCGCCAGAGACCCAGAATCCATCCTGACCTTGGGTACACAAAATTGCTGGGGAAACTCAGCGGGTGCAGCAGCATCTATGGAGCGAAGGAAATAGGCGACGTTTCGGCCCGAAACGTCGCCTATTTCCTTCGCTCCATAGATGCTGCTGCACCCGCTGAGTTTCCCCAGCAATTTTGTGTACCTTCGATATTCCAGCATCTGCAGTTCCTTTTTGAACACTCCATCCTGACCTTGGCTGCTGTCTGTGTGGAGTTTGCACCTATTTTCTATGTTTCTATAAAGAACACACAAAATAGGATCTTTGATTGCAATGACATTGCTTTGGAGAAAGGCCATGAGGCCCTCGCATGACCCATCATATGACTGGGTGACGTCACGTGACCACAGAGAGCCCGCCCCCTTCGAACGTTGTGACATGTTAGAGGCTGATCGACAGCGGGCGCGACCAATCAGCGCTGCGGATCCGCCCATAGTAGCCATACTGTATCAAAGGGCGCTGGTATCATTCTGGAGCCGCTTGTCGATTTCTTCCAGGAGACTCCTCTTATACTTTCTTGCATCAAAGGCCACTAACTATGAACTGGGCCCGGTTGCTGGTGTTCTGCAACGCGCTAGTGGCCGCGGATGCCCTCATCAGGTGAGCAGGGCCGGCGACTGTTTTATTCTGCTTTTCCTTAAATTTAGACAAGTGCTATGTTCACATATATTCTCTTCTGTAGGAGGGAACTGCAGGTGAAGGTAGATACAACATGCTGGAGTAACGCAGCGGGTCGGGCAGCATCTCTGGAGAGAAGGAATGGGGTCAGTCTGAAGAAGGGTCTCGACCTCATTCCTTCTCTCCAGAGATGCTGCCTGACCCGCTGAGTTACTCCAGCATTTTGTGTTTACATATTCTGTTGTGCTGCAGCAAGTAAGAATGTCATTGTTCTATCTGGGACACATGACAATAAGACACTCTCGACTCTTGTTTTGCAAGCAACTTTTTTTTTTAAAGCACTCTTTCTGTAGGGTTTTTATTTAACTTTGTACTTAACTATTTTACTTTACTCCAGAGTAAAGGAGTCGTTGCTTTGTGTACAGGCTCCATCCAGTGAGATGTTACTTCCTGAAGAAGGGTTTCGGCCCGAAACGTTGCCTATTTCCTTCGCCCCATAGATGCTACTGCACCCGCTGAGTTTCTCCAGCATTTTTGTGTACCTGTGTTACTTCCTGGTGTTGGTTTGTTGCCCGACATTGTTATATTCAACAGGGTTAAACCCTCGTCTGGGCCTCAAACTGCAAACTCTCACTTATTTGTCAAATTCTAAGAAGCCATTGCAATCATTTAAAGTATATTGAACAGGGGACCGTTTGGTCCATCGACCCAGACACTCCCACTAGTGGAAACATCCTCTCCACAACTACTCTGTCCAAGCCTTTCACTATTCTGTATGGTTCTATGAGTCCCCCCCTCCTCATTCTTCTAAACTCCAGCGAGTTCAGGCCCAGTGCCTTGTGTATGAAATGGCGGGGGAAAGTGTTCTTGAATGTAAAGGGCCTATTTGTATTTTAACTCTTCAAGTTTAGGAGTCAGTTCTTAGATGTAGAAGATCAGTTCTGACAAGTTCTGATCTATACTCTCCTCACAATGCAACAGGAAGTTGTGGCTGGAATTATGGTAAACCATGATGCTGGTGAAACAATGAACTATTTAAGTTTTAGATAGTCACGAGTAGTTGATGACTGTTGGATTATATCCTAGCACCTTATGTTTGGCTTGAAAGTAAATGTTGAATAAACATTGACAGTGAACAAAGTTGCTTGTTTTGCATGCTGTAATTCTAAGCAGTTGGAAAGTTAAATTTTATCTGTTGAAGTTTGATTAAGGTTAATGAATATCTGGAATTGATATGCAGCCTGGTTAATTAGTGTGGTTTTTGTTAATTCAATTCAACTTTAATGTCATTGCACAAATACTGAGTATGGGTACAACGAAATGCAGTTTTGCGTCAGTCCGTAGTAGTGCAATATAGAAATTAAAAAAAAAAGAGGATACAGAATAATAAAAAACACAGAATAATTAAACAATGGGGACGGAGGGACCGGAGGAATCTATCGGCGGGACTCCGAGTTCAGCAATGCGACGGTATGATTGTAGAAGCTGTTCCTCATCCTACTGGTACGATGTTTGTGTTATAGAATAATGGCATTGTAATGTTGAAATTCAATTTGGAAATATGGTGGGGTTAATGGCTTGGGGTGCAACTTTAAATGTCACCAAAGGACTGGGGACTTTAAATGGGTGACGTTTCAGGTCGAGGCCCTTGTTCAGATCCGAAACGTCACCCACTCCTTCTTTCGAGAGATGCTGGGTTACTCCAGCATTTTGTGTCTACCTTCAGTTTAAAGCAGCATCTGCAGTTCCTTCCTACTCTTGGGGACTTTAAATTCCAGTTACTTCAAGTGTTGGTAGTTCTATTCACCAGTGTTCCAGTCTAGGGAGCATAGCTTTAAGGTGAGAGGGACACATTTTAAAGGAAGATAGACACAAAATGCTGGAGTAAATCAGCGGGACAGGCAGCATCTCTGGAGAGAAGGAATGGGCGACGTTTCGGGTTGAGACCCTTCTTCGGACTGATGTCAAGGGAGGGGGTGGGACAAAGATAGAATGTAGGCGGAGAAAGTAAGACTAGTGGACGAAATGGGAAGAGGATGGAACTACCCAAGCGGAATATGAGGTGCTGTTCTTCCAATTTTTCCTGGGCCTCACTCTAATGGAGGAGGCCCAGGACAGAAAGGTCAATGTGGGAATGAGAGGGGGAGTTGAAGTGCTGAGCCACCGGGAGATCAGGTAAGTTAAGACGGACTGAGCGGAGGGGTTCAGCGAAACGATCTCGCTTGGTCTCGCCGATGTAGAGAAGTTGACACCTGGAACAGCGGATACAGTCGATGAGGTTGGAGGAGGTGCAAGTGAACCTCTGCCTCACCTAAACTTTCTTACAAAGTTTAAAGGAAATGTGTGGGGCCACTTTTTAAAAAAATATTTTTTACATGCAGAGTTGGGGTGCTGCCGGGGGTGATGGTTGAGGCAAATTTAATAGTGGCATTAAGGATAGGCACAACGAAATGGATTATGTGCAGGTAGATAAGAGATGGTCTTGGCATCGTGTTCGGCACGGACATTATGGGCCGAAGGGCCTGTCCCCGTACTGTAACGTTCGATGATCCACAACTCTTGAGATCCTGCCTGACCTGCTGAGTTCACTCCGGCACTTTGTGACCCTTTGAGGGTGAAGAAAAAACGTCTTTGTTTTGACTCCCTTCTGATCCATTAACCTCCCGCCCTTAATCCCTGTCCCGTGGTCAGCAGGCAACCACAGCCTTTCAGGGTCCATTCTATGGCAGGTGAACCCAACGAGTCACACACGTGACCAGAGGTCATCGCATGCGGTGAGTCTGAAGAAGGGTTTCGGCCCGAAACGTCGCCTATTTCCTTCGCTCCATAGATGCTGCTGCACCCGCTGAGTTCCTCCAGCAATTTTGTGTACCTTCGATATTCCAGCATCTGCAGTTCCCTTTTGAACGCATACGGTAATACGTTGGGGGGGGAAAAAAAAAAATCTTGAAAAGGGATTAAGCTTATTCATTTGTTCAAGAAGGAACTGCAGGTGCTGGAAAATCGAAGGTAGACAAAAATGCTGGAGAAACTCAGCGGGTGCAGCAGCATCTATGGAGCGAAGGAAATAGGCAACGTTTCGGGCCGAAATCCTTCAGGAGGAGAACTTCTTCAAAGTAGGCATACCTTGAGGAGATATCGCAGTGGAGTAGACAAGCTTATTCATTTTGTCTGAAGAAGGGTTTCGGCCCGAAACGTCGCCTATTTCCTTCGCTCCATAGATGCTGCTGCACCCGCTGAGTTTCCCCAGCAATTTTGTGTACCTTCAAGCTTATTCATTTGCTGTTTGAAGAAGGGTTTCGGCCTGAAGCGTTGCCTATTTCCTTCGCTCCATAGATGCTGCTGCACCCGCTGAGTTTCTCCAGCATTTTTGTCTACCTTCGATTTTTCCAGCATCTGCAGTTCCTTCTGAAACACCATTCCTTTGCTGTTTTCCTACTCGCCGAACTATAACTCTTGTCCGCTAAAGATATGAACATTCTAGGTTTAAAAAAATTTGTGCGAGATAAAACTGAGTTATGGGACAGAAAATGCTTCTGTGTGAGGTCACACACGCGAGCAGCCCTATTTAGAAACATAGACAATAGGTGCAGGAGTAGGCCATTCGGCCCTTCGAGCCTGCACCGCCATTCAATTTGATCATGGCTGATCATCCAACTCAGTATCCTGTACCTGACCTCTGACCCTAAACAAACATTGTCAGCGTAACATCTAAAAAAAAATCCACTTAATTAACCTAAAAAATATATGAATTATATATAATTGTATATTTTTTAGGTTTATCATGTGAATTTTTTTTTTAGATGTTACGCTGACAATGTTTGTTTAGGGTCAGAGGTCAGGTACAGGATCAGGGTCAGAGGTCAGGTACACACGTGACCAAGAATGGCCCTTCACTCCACCTCGGTGACAATAAACTAAGCTGAACTAGTTTTGATTTCTTTGTCAAGGGAATTTGTCCTCCTTATCTAGGCCCCAAGTAACGAGAAACGTTGATTAACTTCTCCCCTGGCCTCTTCTATTCTCGGCCGAGCTGGTCTCTCTGAGTAACGACGGAACTCTTGCAACTTAGTTACACCCTTCCTGTGGTGTGATCAGAACCTGCACAACAATTCTGTGTAGGAAGGAACTGCACATGCCGGTTTAAGCCGACGATAGGCTGGAGTGACTCAGCGGGACAGGCAGCATCTGTGGAGAGGAGGAATGGGTGACGTTTCGGGTCGAGACCCTCCTTCTCCGGAAAATTCCGACATGACCTCCCCTCTTCCAAGTCTACGGCTCAAACGAAATGTCTTAATAATCCGAGTCGGTGTCTTGGGAATGTGTAAGCATGCAGTTTAGTTAAGTTTAGAGACCCAGCATGGAAACAGGCCCTTTGGCCCACTGAGTCCGTGTCGACCACAGTGATCCCCATACACTAACTCCATCCTACACACGAGGGACAATTTTACCGAAGAGGATTGACCTACAAACCTGTACGTACGTCTTTGGAATGTGGGGAGAAACCAGAGAAAACCCAGGCGGTCACAGGGAGAGCGGACAAACTCCGTACAGACAGCAACCCGTAGTCAGGATTGAACTGAGGTCTCTGGCGCTGTTAGGCTGTGCCTCTGCGGCATTACAGAGAGTGGTGAGTCTGTGGAATTCTCTGCCTCAAGAGGGCGGCGGAGGCAGGTTCTCTGGATGCCTTCAAGAGAGAGCTAGATAGGGCTCTTAAAGATAGCGGATATGGGGAGAAGGCAGGAACGGGGTACTGATTGGGGATGATCAGCACATTGAATGGCTCGAAGGGCCGAATGGCCTACTCCTGCACCTATTGTCTATTGTCATTATGTATGAGCTCCACCAGCCACTCTACTGTGCCGCCAACAATTCCATTAGATAGAGCAGGTTATTCCAGTCTGAAGACGGATCTTCACCGGAAACATCGCCCATTCCTTCTCTCCGGAGATGCTGCCTGTCCTGCTGATTCACCCCAACTTCATGTGTCTACCTTATCTATCGGGTAATGTGAGCAGGGCCTGTCATGCGGCTGCAAGTAACAATTTCATTGTTCCATTTCGATTCGTATGACCGTTCAACACTTGTGACATCTGTTAACGAGTTAACCTCTGGGATGCGGGAGGAAATCGGGGCATTCGGAGAAAACCCACACGGTCACAGGGAGAACATGCAAACTCCACACAGACGGCACCTGCGGTTGAGATCAAACCCGGGCCTCTCGTGCTCCAAGGCAGCAACTCTACCGCTGCACCACAGTGCTGCCCCTAACTCAGTTAGATAGAGCAGGTTGTTCCATTATTGGTCTCCGTTTTTGCATTACAATGTTGCTCCCTTCTGATAGTTTTGCACTCTATTCTTTTTAGTTCAGTTTAATTTATTATCACATAGAAACATAGAAACTAGGTGCAGGAGTAGAGGCCATTCGGCCCTTCGAGCCTGCACCGCCATTCAATATCATCATGGCTGATCATCCAACTCAGTATCCCATCCCTGCCTTCTCTCCATACCCCCTGATCCCTTTAGCCACAAGGGCCACATCTAACTCCCTCTTAAATCTAGCCAATGAACTGTGGCCTCAACTACCTTCTGTGGCAGAGAATTCCACAGATTCACCACTCTCTGTGTGAATTTTTTTTTCTCATCTCGGTCCTAAAAGACTTCCCTCTTATTCTTAAACTGTGTGACCCCTTGTTCTGGACTTCCCCAACATCGGGAACAATCTTCCTGCATCTAGCCTGTCCAACCCCGTAAGAATTTTGTAAGTTTCTATAAGATCCCCCCCTCAATCTTCTAAATTCTAGCGAGTACAAGCCGAGTCTATCCATTCTTTCTTCATATGAAAGTCCTGACATCCCAGGAATCAGTCTGGTGAACCTTCTCTGTACTCCCTCTATGGCAAGAATGTCTTTTCTCAGATTAGGAGACCAAAACTGTACGCAATACTCCAGGTGTGGTCTCACCAAGACACCATGTACTGAGGTACAGTGAAAAGCTTTTGTTGCGAGCTAACCAGCCAGCGAAAAGACAATACATGATTACAATCGATCTATTCGCAGGTACAGATACCTGATAAGGGAATAACGTTTAGTGCAAGGTAAAGCCAGCAAAGTCCGATCAAGGATAGTCCGAGGGTCATCGAAGAGGTAGATAGTAGTTGCAGTCGTCCTGAACTCGATTTGATTCTAGACGCCACATATCTGGGCAATCGAAGCAAGGAACTGCAGATGCTGGTTTGCACAAAAGGACACAAAGTGCTGGAGTAACTCTGTCGCTCAGGCAGCAACTTTGGAGAACACAGGCAGGCGATGTTTTGGGTCTGGGAGGGACTGATTGTGAGGGGAGGGGTGTGGGGAGAAAGTTGGGAGAGGCAGGGCAAAGCGTGGCTGGTAATCGGTGGACAGGGGGGCCCTAAGGGGGAGGGGGGGGGGGGGTGTTGATGGGTAAATGGTCAGAGCAAAGGCCAGAGGTTAAACCAGAAGGATTGAGGAGTTGCAGATTGTGAAGCCAGAGGAAGGAATAAATTGGGGGGGGGGGGTGAGGAAATGTGCAAGTTCAGGGAGGGGGGGGGGGGGGGGGAAATGTGCAAGTTCAGGGAGGAGAGGGGGGGGGGGGGCGTTAGGGGTCAGTCGATAGTCCAATGAGGTGGCTAGTAGTTCAGGACTGCGCTCTTCTTGCAGTAGGATGGTTCAGTCGCCTGATAACAGCTGGGAAGAAACTGTCCCTGATGTTATTGTTTACTGAGCTTTCTGTGAACAAGGAATTTCATTCCACCCTGGTACATATGACAATCTGAATCCAAGTTTCAGATACATGGCCATTTGATGACAGAAGCATAGACACATGCAGCGCCCATTGTGCCCATGTTGACCAAGAATTGAACCGATTGTGTTACTCCTGTTTAGTCTGCAATTAGTCTACAGCCTTGCCATTGACAGCTCTTCAGATGCATCTGCATCGGTTAGATATTAGTTTTTGCTTCCACTCCCTTCTAATCTTTCCACTTCATATCATGACAGTGAAGCTTGCCATAGAGGGAGTACAGAGAAGGTTCACCAGACTGATTCCTGGGATGGCAGGACTTTCATATGAAGAAAGACTGGATAGACTCGGCTTGTACTCGCTAGAATTTAGAAGATTGAGGGGGGATCTTATAGAAACTTACAAAATTCTTAAGGGGTTGGACAGGCTAGATGCAGGAAGATTATTCCCGATGTTGGGGAAGTCCAGAACAAGGGGTCACAGTTTAAGGATAAGGGGGAAGTCTTTTAGGACCGAGATGAGAAAATCATTTTTTCACACAGAGAGTGGTGAATCTGTGGAATTCTCTGCCACAGAAGGTAGTTGAGGCCAGTTTATTGGCTATATTTAAGATGGAGTTAGATGTGGCCCTTGTGGCTAAAGGGATCAGGGGGTATGTTGAGAAGGCAGGTACAGGATACTGAGTTGGATGATCAGCCATGATCATATTGAATGGTGGTGCAGGCTCGAAGGGCCGAATGGCCTACTCCTGCACCTATTTTCTATGTTTCTATGTTTCTAAGCTGCTTGAATACTGCTGGTCTGCCCAGGGAAAGTCTGAAGAAGGGTCTCGGCCCAGAAACATCGCCCATTCCTTCTCTCCAGAGATGCTGCCTGTCCCGCTGAGTTACTCCAGCTTTTTGTGTCTATCTTCAGGGAAAGACATTCCTTTCTTTCATGTCTGTGTTAATTTTAGTTTTGAATTAAATGTCTCCTTTCTTCGAAAAAAGGCCTGACCCAGTATATAGAGGATTAAGTTTATTGTTGTCACTTGTATCGAGATACAATGAAGAGCTTTATTTTGCACATTATCCAATTAAATCAAAGACTACACATAAATAGCACTAAACTTTATTTCCTTTATCCTGTCCACTCGATAGCTCGATTGCAGTCTTGTATAGTCTTCCCGCTGACTGGTTAGTTTAGTTTAGTTTGGAGATACAGTGTGGAAACAGGCCCTTCGGCCCATCGAGTCCAGACCGACCAATGATCATTCTATCTCTCTCTCTCTCACAGACACACACAGACACACACACAGACACACACACAGACACACACACAGACACACACACAGACACACACACAGACACACACACAGACACACACACAGACACACACACACAGACACACACACAGACACACACACAGACACACACACAGACACACAGACACACACACACAGACACACACACACAGAGACACACACACAGAGACACACACAGAGACACACACAGAGACACACACAGAGACACACACAGACACACACACACACAGAGACACACACACACAGACACACACACACACAGAGACACACACACACAGAGACACACACACACAGAGACACACACAGAGACACACACAGAGACACAGACAGAGACACAGACAGAGACACAGACAGAGTCACACAGACACACACAGAGACACACACACACACACACACACACACACACACACACACACACACACAGAGACACACACAGAGACACACACAGAGACACACACACAGAGACACACACAGAGACACAGAGACACACACAGAGACACACACAGAGACACACACAGAGACACACACAGAGACACACACAGAGACACAGACAGAGACACAGACAGAGACACAGACAGAGATACAGACACACACACACACACACACACACACAGAGTCGCACACGCACTAGGAACAATTTACAGAAGCCAAATAACCTCCAGACCTGCACAGCTTTGGAGTGTGGGAGGAAACCGGAGCACCCGGAGAAAACCCACGTGGTCGCGGGGAGAAGGTGCAAACTCCCTACAGGCAGCACCCGTAATCAGGATCGGGCCCGAGCCTCTGGCGCTGTAAGGCAGCAACTCTACCGCTGTGACGCCCGATAGCACACAACAAAAAGCTTTTCACTGCCTCGGTACACGTGACAATAGAAACAACTAAATGTAATCAAGTCAAACTGGAGTACAACAGCAAAGGGGAAGAGTGAAGGGCAATAGGTCTCAGGATCACGGTGCTACAGCTCCAGAGATAGTCCGATGTCCACATGTAGGTAGAGGAGAGACTGTTCCCCAGCTCATGTAGGGTCTATTCAGAAGCCCAGTAACAGAGGGGAAGAAGCTGTTCCTGAGTCTGGTCCATGCTTTCAAGATTCTATATTTTCGGCCCAACAGGGGAAGAGAGAATGACCAGGGTGGGAAAGGTCTTTGATTATGTTGGCTGCTTTCCCAAGGCAGCGTGAAGTGTAGATGGAGTCAGTGGTGGGGAGTCTGGTTTGTGGCTTAGTCCACAACTCTCTGTCATGTCTTGGGCAGAGCTGAGCCCAAACCAAGCTGTGGTGGATGCTGACAGTCGGCTTTCTACCAGGCATCCGTAAGATTGGACGTTGCGAGGGAAGGTTGCTGTCTCCCTGTGAAGTATGGGACAAGACGAGATTGATTGAGGTGCTGAAAGCTTTAGATCGGAATGAATGATTGGAGACAAACATTCGTGGAGAGATCAATTGCAACTGTTGAGCCAAAGGCCCAAGGCTGACGAGAGAAGCTGTTATTGTAGAGAATGCTTATTATTGGAGCAAACTATCATCGAGGTGGGTGTGGAGTTTTAGTCTTAGAGATGCAGCGTGGAAACAGGCCCTTCGGCCCACCGAGTCTGTGCCGGCCAGCGATGCCACCGCACATTAACATTATACCTACACATACTAGATACAATTTATTTGGTGTTCAAGAAGGAACTGCAGATGCTGGAAAATCGAAGGTACACAAAAATGCTGGAGAAACTCAGCGGGTGCAGCAGCATCTATGGAGCGAAGGAAATGGGCGACGTTTCGGGCCGAAACCCTTCTTCAGACTGATAGGGGGTGGCGGGGAGAAGGAAGGAAAAGGAGGAGGAGGAGCCCGAGGGCTGAGGGATGGGAGGAGACAGCAAGGGCTAACAAAATTGGGAGAATTCAATGTTCATGCCCGCAGGATGCAGGCTCCCCAGGCGGAATATGAGGTGCTGTTCCTCCAATTTCCGGTGTTGCTCACTCTGGCCATGGAGGAGACCCAGGACAGAGAGGTCGGACGGGGAATGGGAGGGGGAGTTGAAGTGGTGAGCCACCGGTCGTTAGTCTGAAGAAGGGTTTCGGTCCGAAATGTTGCCTATTTCCTTCGCTCCATAGATGCTGCTGCACCCGCTGAGTTTCTCCAGCACTTTTATCTACCTAGGTACAGTTTACATTTACACCCAGCTAATTAGCCTACAAACCTCTAAATATTTGGAGTGTGGGAGGAAACCAGAGCACCCGGAGAAAACCCACGCAGGTCACGGGGAGAAGGTACAAACTCCCTACAGGCAGCACCCGTGGTCAGGATTGAACCTGGGTCCCCGGCCCTGTGAGGCAGCAACTCTACCGCTGCGCCATCGTGTCCTTGTGTGAGGAGTTGGATGAATATTTTAACGGTGAAGTCTTCAGGGTGGCGAAGCTCGTCTCGTTTGGCTGCGTTCCTGTTCGTGTTTCTGAAGAAGGGTCTCGACCCGAAGATTTAGCGCGGAAACAGGCCCTTCGACTCCCCGAGTCTGCGCCGACCAGCGATCCCCGCACACGAACGCTATCACGCGCACACACGCTTACAATTTACAGAAGCCAATTAACCTACAATCCTGCACGTCTTTGGGGAGTGTGGGAGGAAACCGGAGCACCCGGAGAAAATCCACGCAGGTCACGGGGAGAAGGTACAAACTCCGTACAGACGGCACCTGTAGTCGGGATCGAACCCGGGTCACTGGCGCTGTGAGGCGGCAACTCTACTTCTGCGCCACCGTGTTTGGGAAAGGGGGAGAAATTAATTAATATTTTTAACTCTGACTTGACAGAATTCCGCTCACGAAATTCCAGTCGGCACGCCAGTCCCTGACGGACGTCGCGGGTTCCGTTGAGAATCTCATTGCTGCTGGGCGCCGTGGAAACCGGAAGTACACGGAATCCCTGCGAAAGAAAGGAGAGACTCCGGAGCTCCTCACAAACTACCTGGATGTGAGTACTGACCCATCCACTACAATCATGGAGTGATACAGTGTCGAAACAGGCCCTTCGGCCCAACTTGCCAGCCAGCATGCACCAGCTACACTAGTCCCACCTGCCCGCTTTTGGCCCATGTCCCTTCAAACCTGTTCTGTCCATGTGCCTGTCTAGCTGTTTTTTAAATGCTGGGATAGTCCCCGCCTCAACTACCTCCTCTGGCAGCTCGTTCCATACACCCACCACCCTTTGTGTGAAAAAGTTACCCCTCAGATTCCTATTAAATCTTTTCCCCCTTCACCTTAAACCTATGTCCTCTGGTCCTCGATTCGCCTACTCTGGGCGAGAGACTCTGTGCGTCTACCTGATCTATTCCCCTTATAGAAACATAGAACATAGGTGCAGGACCCTTCGAGCCTGCACCGCCATTCAATATGATCATGGCTGATCGTCCAACTCAGTATCCTGTACCTGCCTTCTCTCCATACCCCCTGATCCCTTTAGCCACAAGGGCCACATCTAACTCCCTCTTAAATATAGCCAATGAACTGGCCTCAACTACCATCTGTGGCAGAGAGTTCCAGAGATTCACCACTCTCTGTGTTATGATTTTGGGCACCTCAATAAGATCAAGCCTCATCCTCCAAGGAATAGAGTCCCAGCCTACTCAACCTCTCCCTATAGCCCAGACCCTCTAGCCCCGGCAACAATCTTCACTCTGGTTCACTGATTAGTCATTTAAACATGCTTCCCCTCCTTGCCCATTGCAGGTTTGTGCTGTCTGCCTGCTCTGTGCATCCACTCCCCTCTATGGCTGTGGTAGGATGATCCAACCCCATTCTCCTGCCATCTCCCCATAGCCCCCTGACTCCCGTACTAATGGATCGTTTTAACAATGCTCGCTGATGCTGCTGTCTTTCCAGGCCCAGTACTACGGCCAGATTGGGATCGGCACTCCACCGCAGCTCTTCAAGGTGGTCTTCGACACCGGCTCGTCCAACCTGTGGGTCCCTTCGCAACACTGTAACTTCTTTGACTTTGCCTGCTGTGAGTAACACGGGTTGGGCGCTGTTGAAAGCCCCCCCCCCCACCGGGATGGGCATCGCTGCTGAGGCTGGCATCCATCGTCCACGCCCCAGTTCAGCCCATGAAAGCTGGTGGGAGGTTGTTCATAAGCGGCAGCTGCAGAATTAGGCCATTCAGCCCATCAAGTCTGCTCCACCTACTACTACTACTGCTTCAATCATGGCTGATCTATCTCCCTCCTAGCCCCCGGACGCCCGAGGTTGCTGGACGTTGTAGAAAATACAAGACGTTCTTGGTTGCTGTTAGTTTAGTTTAGAGATACAGTGCGGAAACAGGCCCTTCGGCCCAATGAGTCCGCATTGACCAGCGATCCCTGCACATATTATCCACACACACACACACACACACACAGACACAGACACAGACACAGACACAGACACAGACACAGACACAGACACAGACACAGACACAGACACAGACACACACACACACACACACACACACACGTCAATTTCACATTTATACCCAAGCCAATTAACCTACAAACCTCTATGTCTTTGGAGTGTGGGAGGAAACTGAAGTTCTCTGAGAAAACCCACACAGCCCCATCAGATCATCAATGATGGGAGCAGAATTAGGCCATTCGGCCCATCAAGTCTACTCCGCCATTCATTCAAGGCTGATCTCTCCCTACCTCCAAACCCCAGTCTCCCGCCTTCTCCCCATAACCCCTGACACCCCGTACTAATCAAGAATCTATCTATCTCTGCCTTAAAGATATCCATTGACCTGCAGAAGCTGAGATCTTGTGCAAAAACACACAGAACGCTGGAGTAACTCAGCGGGCCAGGCAGCATCTCTGGAGAGAAGGAATGGGTGACGTTTCTGGTCCCAACACAAAACATCTATTTTAATTGATTATCGATGATCTCCACATCACGGTCGATATCACTCATTTCCCTTATCCCTAACCAGTCTGAAGAAGGGTCTCGACCCGAAACGTCACCCATTCCTTCTCTCCGGAGATGCTGCCTGTCCCGCTGAGTTACTCCAGCATTTTGTGTCTCCGGTTTAAACCAGCATCTGCTGTTCCTTCCTACACTGTCTGTTTTAGTTTAGTTTAGAGATACAGTGCGAAAACAGGCCTCTCGGCCCTCCGAGACCCTGCCGACCAGCGTTCCCCGCACTCTAACACTATCCTACACACACCAGGAACAATGTACAATTATACCAAGCCAATTGGCCTACAAACCTGCACGTCTTTGGAGTGTGGGAGGAAACCGGAGCACCTGGGGAAAACCCACACTGTCACGGGGAGAACGTACAAACTCAGTAATAATAATAATAAATTTTATTTATGGGCGCCTTTCAAGAGTCTCAAGGACACCTTACAAAAATTGAGCATGTAGAGGAAAAACATGTAAGGGGAATGAAATAAATAGTAGAGACGTGACTAGTACACAAAGTAAAGACAGAATTCAATACAAAACACAGTACAGACAGCACCCATAGTTAAGATCGAACCAGGGTCTCTGCACTGTGTTTGGAGAGCTGGAGATCTGGCCTGATCCTGTGCCGGGCTTTTCTCTAAAGATAGACACCAAATGCTGCAATAACTCAGCGGGGCAGGCAGCATCCCCGGGGAGAAGGAATGGCTGACGTTTTGGGTCGAGACCCTTTCAAAGTGGCTTTGTCTTTTTACAACTGAACCCTTTCTGTTCAGGGTTTCATCACAAGTACAAATCGGAGGCATCCAGCACCTACGTGGTAAATGGAACGAAGTTTGCAATCCGCTATGGCAGTGGCAGCCTGACTGGATTCCTCAGCCAGGACGTTATAACTGTAAGTGAAGCAGTATGTCTTGTGTCTGGCTCGGACTGGCCGTTTGCCCTCGTAAGTCGTACCACCGTGATTAAAATGTCTCCTAATGCTGGGGGGGGGGGGATAACGTTTTGTTTCATCATCGTCGTCGTCCAGCTTTGTGGGCGGAAACAGGCCCTTCGGCCCCACCGGGTCCGTGCCGACCAGCAGTCTCCGCACACTAACACTACCCTACACACACACACACACACACACACACACACACACACACACACACACACACACACACACACACACACACACACACACAGGGGATAATTTTAACATTTACCAAGCCAATTTACCTACAAACCTGCACGTCTTTGTGGAGTGCGGGAGGAAGCCGAAGATCTCGGAGAAAACCCATGCGGGGAGAGAACGTGCAAACTCCGTACAGACAGCGCCCGTAGTCGGGATCGAACCCGGGTCTCCAGCAGTGCAAGGCTAGCAAGTCTATTCTTGCTTTTGAGGGAGTGCAAGGTAGGTTTACAAGGACTGACTTACCATCGCCCGGTGGGGCAACAACATCGGAGGCCTGGATCGCCTCAACGTAGAGGGAGAAGAGGAGGGAAGAGACAAAGACTTTAAGATTTTTGCCTCCATCCCAGTGAGGAGGTGTCTGGTGAACTCACTGTGGTGGATGTTAAATTGTGTTTACTGTATGTTTTGTTGTTTATTATTATATGTACGACTACAGGCAACGACGTTTCGTTCAGACCGAAAGGTGTGAATGACAAATAAAGGAATAAGATAAGTTAATTCCCGGGATGGCGGGACTGTTCATCCTCGTGACCCGCCCCTATAACACTGGGTTCCCTCTTCAACCTAGGATGAGCTTTGAGCATCCACAGATGTCCTGGGTCGAAACCGCGCTGTATCTCTAAACTAAACTAAATATGGATGTGCGGGGAATGAGGAGGGGGGGGGGATGTGGATTACGTGCAGGCAGATAAGAATCGGTCTTGGCGTTGTGTTCAGTGTCGACTCTGTGGGCCTGTTATGGTCCAGCGCATCTGGTCTCAGATGTCTGATCTTTGCTTCACTTTGACTTCTAGATCGGTGACATGAAGACCCCAAACCAGATCTTTGCTGAGGCCGTCGCACAGCCAGGGTTCACTTTCCTTGCTGCTAAATTCGACGGGATCCTTGGCATGGCTTACCCAACCATCTCCGTCGATGGGGTCCTCCCCGTCTTCGATAACATGATGAAACAGAAACTTGTGGAGGAAGACATCTTCTCCTTTTACCTCAACAGGTGAGCGTTACTTGCCCGGGAGTATTTTGCTTGGGGATGGATGCAAAATGCTGGAGCAACTCAGCGGGACAGGCAGCATCTCTGGAGAGAAGGAATGGGCGACGTTTCGGGTCGAGACTCGTCTTCAGACTGAAGAAGGAATGAGCAATGTTTCAGGATGAGACCCTTCTTCAGACTGAAGAAGGAATGGGCGATGTTTCAGGATGAGACCCTTCTTCAGACTGATGAAGGAATGGGCAATGTTTCGGGTTGAGACCCTTTTTGAGTCACCCATTCCTTCTCTCCAGAGATGCTGCCTGCCCCGCTGAGTTACTCCAGCATTTTGTGTCTACGGTTTAAACCAGCACCTGCAGTTCCTTCCTACTGAGTATTCTGTTCCCTTCATTTTCCTCCCCCCCTCCCTCCCCCCTTTTTACCTGCATATTTTTTTCTAACATTCCTGCTGTCTTCTGTTCCAGGAATCCAACCACACAGCCAGGTGGGGAGTTGTTGCTGGGTGGCGTAGACTCCAAGTATTACACCGGAGACTTCCACTATTTGAACGTCACGCTTCAGGCCTTTTGGCAAATCAAGGCTGACCAGTAAGTCCAGGGTGTTTCCACTATTGGGGGAGAGTCCAGGACTAGACGTCACAGCCTCAGAATCAAAGGACGTTCTTTGAGGAAGGAGATGAGGAGAAATGTCTTTGTGGTGAATCTGTGGAATGGTTTGCCACAGAAGGCAGTGGCAACAAAGTCAGTGGATATATTTAAGGCAGAGATGGATAGATTCTTGATTAGTACGGGTGTCAATTATGGGGAGAAGGCAGGAGAATGGGGTTAGGAGGGAGAGATAGATCAGCCATGGTTGAATGGCGGAGTAGACTTGATGGGCCAAATGGGCCTAAGTAATTCTACTTAGTTTAGTTTAAGAGGCACAGCGCAAAAACAGGCCCTTCGGCCCACCGGGTCCATGCCGACCAGCGATCCCCCGCACATTATCCTGCACCCACGGGGGCTAATTGTTACACTTATACCAAACCAATTAACCTACAAACCTGTACGTCTTTGGAGTTTGGGAGAAAACCGAAGATCTTGGAGAAAACCCACGCGGTCAGGGAGAGAACGTGCAAACTCCGTACAGACCGAACCTGGGACTCCGATGCTGCAAGAGCTGCTCTACTGCTGCGCCACCGTGCCTTGTGCATGGGGATTTGAGTATAGGAGCAGGGAGGTTCTACTGCAGTTGTACAGGGTCTTGGTGAGACCACACCTGGAGTATTGCGTACAGTTTTGGTCTCCAAATCTGAGGAAAGACATTCTTGCCATGGAGGGAGTACAGAGAAGGTTCACCAGACTGATTCCTGGGATGTCAGGACTTTCATATGAAGAAAGACTGGACAGACTCGGCTTGTACTCGCTAGAATTTAGAAGATTGAGGGGGGATCTTATAGAAACTTACAAAATTCATAAGGGGTTGGGCAGGCTAGATGCAGGAAGATTGTTCCCGATGTTGGGGAAGTACAGAACAAGGGGTCACAGTTTAAGGATAGAGGGGAAATCTTTTAGGACCGAGATGAGAAAAAAAAATTTCACACAGAGTGGTGAATCTGTGGAATTCTCTGCCACAGAAGGTAGTTGAGGCCACAGTTCATTGGCTATATTTAAGAGGGAGTTAGATGTGGCCCTTGTGGCTAAAGGGATCAGGGGGTATGGAGAGAAGGCAGGGATGGGATACTGAGTTGGATGATCAGCCATGATCATATTGAATGGCGGTGCAGACTCGGTGGGCCGAAGGGCTTGTTTCCGCGCTGTATCTCTAAACGTAGAAAATTAGTCATCTTAATCTGTTCCTGTCACAATAGTTCTCAAAATGTCTCCCTCCCTTGTTTTTGCTCTTTCCCCTTCCTGCAAACCCTGCAGAGTGACTGTGGGCACCCAGTTGACCCTGTGCAAGGGTGGTTGCCAGGTGATCGTGGATACGGGAACATCGCTCATGGTTGGGCCTGTGCAGGAGGTTAAAGCCCTTCAGAAGGCCATTGGTGCAATACCCATCTTTCGGGGAGAGGTACATGGAGCTTTTACACTTGCTCAGACACCTACGCGGCTGCTCTCTATATTTATTTATTTAAAAAATTGTTTTTTTTATTAGAGGCATCTGCATATCATAATCCAAACCGGGACAGACTTTGTTTAGCGGTTACATATTAAGTATCCAGGTTTCCGGGGACTCAGTTACCAAAGTAGCTGGGATCCTCCTTTATCAGTTCCCTATCAACATTGCCTCGAATTATTTATTTATATTTATAGATAGATAAAAATAAAGAAAGAAATTAGAAAAATTGAATAAATTATCAATAGTACAACTTGGGAGATAGGTCAGAGAACATAAATATTCATCTAGTCCTGGGTTCAGGCTTCAGTCCGGCCTCCGCGCCGGTCCAATCTACCCCTTCAAGTGATCTTGATGAGTACGGCTGCTCTCTGTATGGAGTTTGTACGCTCTTAAGTGATAGGAACAGAATTAGGCCATTCGGCCCATCAAGCCTACTCCGCCGTTTCACCGTGGCTGATCTATCTTTCCCTCCTAACCCCATTCACCTGCCGTCTCCCCCTAGACCCTGGCACCCGTACTAATCGGTCATCGTTCGTGGGGAGAACGTACAAACCCCGTGGTCGGGATTGAATGGCGCTGCAAGGCAGCAGCTGTACCGTTGCGACGCCGTGTTGCGAAGGTTTGCATTGACGTGTTGTTGTTGTCTGTACATTGACAGTATATGATCGACTGTGCGAAGATTCCGTCTCTACCGAACATCACCTTCACGCTGGGAGGCAAGGACTTCTCACTGACCGGGGACCAGTACGTGCTGCAGGTGAAGCAGTTGACACATTTAATTATCTCTGGCCGCCCGCTTAGTTTTTTCTTTTTTTTGTCTCCCCCTCCCCCTCCCCCTCCCCCTTTCTCCCTCCCCTCTCTACCCCTTTCTCCCTCTCTCCCCCTTCTCCCTCTCTCCCCCTTCTCCCTCTCTCCCCCTTTGTGCTGATTACAATGAGCAATAAATGGCTTTGGGAATGGGACCCGTTCCATTTCTGGCAGTCCTTCCCCGATCGACTTATTAAAGAACAAACTGCCTCAGTCCCAGCAAGTAGCTACTTGATGCAAAGATCCTCTGCTCGGTTAAATTCCCTGATTCAGATTCAGATTCAACTTTAATTGTCATTGTCAGTGTACAGTACAGAGACAACGAAATGCAGTTAGCATCTCCCTGGAAAAGCGACATAAATATGAACAATAAATAAAACTATTTACGTGCATGCAGTACGGTGGGAGGAGTGTCCGGGGGGGGGAGGGGTGATTGGCAATCACCGAAGTACGTTGTTGAGTAGAGTGACAGCCGCAGGGAAGAAGCTGTTCCTGGACCTGCTGGTCCGGCAACGGAGAGACCTGTAGCGCCTCCCGGATGGTAGGAGGGTAAACAGTCCATGGTTGGGGTGAGAGCAGTCCTTGGCGATGCTGAGCGCCCTCCGCAGACAACGCTTGCTTTGGACAGACTCAATGGAGGGGAGCGAGGAACCGGTGATGCGTTGGGCAATTTTCACCACCCTCTGCAATGCCTTCCGGTCGGAGACAGAGCAGTTGCCATACCATACTGTGATGCAGTTGGTAAGGATGCTCTCGATGGTGCAGCGGTAGAAGTTCACCAGGATCTGAGGAGACAGATGGACCTTCTTCAGTCTCCTCAGGAAGAAGAGACGCTGGTGAGCCTTCTGGATCAGAGTTGAGGTATTGTGGGTCCAGGAGAGGTCATCGGAGATGTTGACTCCCCAGGAACCTGAAGCTAGAAACACGTTCCACCTCCGTCCCGTTAATGTGGATGGGGGTGTGCGTGCCGCCCCTGGACTTCCTGAAGAACTAAGATCGGGCTGCTGCCGCACAGCGCCAGGGACCCAGGTTTGATCCGCCATTCGATTCGATCATGGCTGATTTATGAAGGAAGGAACTGGCAGATGCTGGTTTAAACCGAAGACAGACACAAAAGGCTGGAGTAACTCAGCGGGTCAGGCAGCATCTCTGGAGAGAAGGCATGGGGGACGTTTTGTGTCGAGACCCTTCTTGCTAGAATTTAGAAGATTGAGGGGGGATCTTATAGAAACTTACAAAATTCTTAAGGGGTTGGACAGGCTAGATGCAGGAAGATTGTTCCCGATGTTGGGGAAGTCCAGAACAAGGGCCACAGTTTAAGGATAAAGGGGAAATCTGTTAGGACCGAGATGAGAAAAACATTTTTCACACAGAGAGTGGTGAATCTGTGGAATTCTCTGCCACAGAAGGTAGTGGAGGCCACAGTTCATTGGCTATATTTAAGAGGGAGTTAGATGTGGCCCTTGTGGCTAAATGGATCAGGGGGTATGGAGAGCAGGATACTGAGTTGGATGATCAGCCATGATCATATTGAATGGCGGTGCAGGCTCGAAGGGCCGAATGGCCTACTCCTGCACCTATTTTCTATGTTTCCTAATCTATTTATCTGATCTACTTTTCCCTCTCGACCCCCTGCCTTCTCCCCGTAACCTTTGACACCCTCGCTAATCGAGAACCGCTTCTAATAATACCCAATGACTGAGCCTCCACAGCCTCCACTACACGAATTCTGCAGATTCACCACCCTCTGGCTAAAGTAATTCCTCCTCACCTCTATTCTAAAGTGATGTCCTTTTATTCGGAGGCTGTGCCCCTCAGATCCTAGACTCCCACTACCGGAAACATCTTCTCCACATCCACTCTTATCTAATTACTAGGTGACCTTGGGCCCTGCTACCGAATACCTTTTGTACCCGGCACTATTAAATGTTTCAATGACTTCTGATGCACAGCTTGTTCTTTGCCTCTGGGCATTTGGATGTCACTGTCAAACTAGGTGACTAACATCCACAAACAAGGAGGATCAGAAACGGCAGGGCTTAAAATCTGTGGCCTCTGTTACTCTGTAGGGTATTATTGAGGAAGGGCCTTCTTGCTATTGAGGGAGTGCAGCGTAGGTTCACCAGGTTAATTCCCGGGATGGCCGGACTGTCACATGATGAAAGAATCGGTCGACTAGGCTTACATTGAAACATCATTGAAACATGATTGTTAAGGGCGGCTGGGCTTGTACACTCTGGAGTTTAGAAGGATGAGAGGGCATCTCATTGAAACATATAAGATTGTTAAGGGTTTGGACACGCTAGAGGCAGGAAACATGTCCCCGATGTTGGGGGAGTCCAGAACCAGGGGCCACACACAGTTTAAGAATAAGGAGTAGGCCATTTATAACGGAGACGAGGAAACACTTTTTCTCACAGAGAGTGGTGAGTCTGTGGAATTCTCTGCCTCGGAGGGCGGTGGAGGCAGGTTCTCTGGATGCTTTCGAGAGAGAGTTAGATAGGGCTCTTAAAAATAGCGGAGTCAGGGGATGTGGGGAGAAGGCAGGAACGGGGGACTGATTGGGGATGATGAGCCATGATCACATTGAATGGCGGTGCTGGCTCGAAGGGCCGAATGGCCTACTATTGTCTACATTCACTGAAATTTAGGATGAGAGGGGATCTTATGGAAACATATAAAATTATTAAAGGATTGGGCAGGCTAGATGCAGGAAACATGTTGCCGATGTTGGGGGAGTGTCAGAGTAAATTTGAGAGGTCATATTGCAGTTGTATAAGATGTTGGTGAGACTCCATTTAGATCATTGTGTTCAGTTCTGGGCACCATGTTATAGGAAAGATGTCGTCAAGCTGGAAAGGGTGCAGAGAAGATTTACGAGGATGTTGCCAGGACTCGAGGGTCTGAGCTACAGGGAGAGGTTGAGCAGGCTGGGACTCTATTCTTTGGAGAGAAGGGGGATAATAATAATAATAATGGATGGGATTTATATAGCGCCTTTCTAATACTCAAGGCGCTTTACATTGCATTATTCATTCACTCCTCAGTCACACTCGGTGGTGGTAAGCTACTTCTGTAGCCACAGCTGCCCTGGGGCAGACTGACGGAAGCGTGGCTGCCAATCTGCGCCTACGGCCCCTCCGACCACCACCAGTCACTCACACACATTCACACACATTCACACACAGGCAAAGGTGGGGGAAGTGTCTTGCCCAAGGACACAACGACAGTATGCACTCCAAGCGGGATTCGAACCGGCTACCTTCCGGTTGCCAGCCGAACACTTAGCCCATTGTGCCATCTGTCATCTAATGCCATGAGGGGTGATCTTATACAACTCATGATAGGAATAGATCGGGTAGATGCACAAAATCTCTTGCTCAGAGTAGGGGATAGAGAACCAGAGGAAATAGGTTTAAGGTGAGGGGGGGGGGGAAAGAGATTTAATAGGAACATGAGGGGTACATTTTATAACACAAAGGGTGGTGGGTGTATAAAACGAGTCGCTGGAGGAGGTAGTTGAGGCAGGAAGTATCGCAATGTTTATGAAACATTCAGTACATGGGTAGGACAGGTTTGGAGGGATATGGACCAAATGCAGGCAGGTGGGACTAGTGTAGATGGGACATATTGGCTGGTGTGGGCACGTTGGGCCGAAGGGCCTGTTTCCACACTGTTTCACTGTATACAACACAATAAGAAACGGATAATCCATTTTGAGATGTCGGATAAGGAAAGATTGACATCTTCTTCAAATGTTTCCTAAACATTGCGATAGCACTTGCCTCAACCGCCCCTCATGCAGGTGGGACCAGTGCAGACGGGGCATGTCGGTCAGAGTGAGCAAGATGGGCCGAAGGGCCTGTTTTGCATATCGTGTGACTCTGAGGTTAAGCTCTTTTTAAAAAAATATATATTTTTATTAGATGCATGTATACAAATAAGAGACAATTTAATTACAGATTTCTTACATAGTTTCCCTTTTTCACATTTTTTTAAAGAATAAAATTAAAGAGAGAAAAAGATAAGAGAAACTATAGTCTAATCTAGAGGCTAACAATAAGACACACACCCAAGTCTGATCAGCCTGCCTCGACTGAGGTTGTCTTGGGGACGACAGATAATGGGCTAAGTGTTCGGCTGGCGACCGGAAGGTAGCCGGTTCGAATCCCGCTTGGAGTGCATACTGTCGTTGTGTCCTTGGGCAAGACACTTCACCCACCTTTGCCTGTGTGTGAATGTGTGTGAGTGATTGGTGGTGGTTGGAGGGGCCGTAGGCTCAGATTGGCAGCCACGCTTCCATCAGTCTGCCCCAGGGCAGCTGTGGCTACAGAAGTAGCTTACCACCACCGAGCGTGACTGAGGAGTGAATGAATAATGCGATGTAAAGCGCCTTGAGTACTAGAAAGGCGCTATATAAATCCCATCCATTATTATTATTATAAAAGGCTGAAACGCTCAGTGACGTTGAGGTACGCAACTGAAGATGTGTCTGATTGCGAGCAAATTCACCAAGTGGTCACCCCCAAGAATGTCAATTGTAGTGAAATCTTAGGGATTGTAACATCCAGTCCTAGATTAATCAATCTAATAGATTGAATAGAATAGAATAGAATCTAATATCTAATAGAATAGATAACATCCAGGCCATTAGATTAATCAATCTAATAGAGAGAAAAAGTAGGCAAAAAAAGAAATGACAAATAACACGATTGTGGAGATAGGTCCAGGAGATGTTGAGTATAACTATTACAATACAATACAATACAATTTATTGTCATTTGTGCCTCAGTGAGGCTCAAACGAAATTCCGTTTCCACAGCCATACAAACAAAGACAATTTCCTAGACATACACACAATTTAATTCACACAAACATTCATCACAGTGGACCCACTGTGATGGAAGGCAAAGTCTTTTCTCTCCCCGTTCTCCATTTCTCTCCCGATGTCCAAGCCCCAGGCGGGCGATGATAAGTCCCACGACCATTTTAGGCCGTCCCGGGCGATTTAAGGCCCCGCTCCCGGTCTAAAAGTCACAGAGTTGGAGCCCCCGGCGGGCGCTGGAATATCCCACGGCCATGAAGCCGCGCCGGACGATGTACGTCCCCGCTCCGGGTCGTTCCAACCCCGCGACACGGGCTGGAGAAGTCGCGTTGCGGGAGCTCCGGGAAGCGGTATCTCTCTCCCCCCGGACCCGCGAGCTCCCGATATCAACTATTCATCCAATCCTAAACTCAAGTTTCCAACCCTGATTTTGTGTTAAACCAATTCACTTTTTCAAAAATTCAATAAATTTAGACCATATTCTAACGAATAATTCTGGTTTGTCAATTAAGACAAATCTTATTTTTTCCAAATGCAAGGTCTCAGTCATTTCCATAATCCACAGTCTAATTGTAGGGCTGCTGTTTTTTCCCAAAATGTTAGTATTCATTTTTTCCGCAGTTATTAGACTGTAGTCAAGAAATTGTCCCTGATTTGTCGTAGAGTTTGTGCTATGTTCTGACAATTTAAGGATAAGAGGGAAGTCTTTTAGGACCGAGATGAGAAAATCATTTTTTACACAGAGAGTGGTGAATCTGTGGAATTCTCTGCCACAGAGGTAGTTGAGGCCACAGTTCATTGGCTATATTTAAGAGGGAGTTAGATGTGGCCATTGTGGCTAAAGGGATCAGGGGGGTATGGAGAGAAGGCAGGGATGGGATACTGAGTTGGATGATCAGCCATGATCATATTGAATGGCGGTGCAGGCTCGAAGGGCTGGATGGCCTACTCCTGCACCTATTGTCTACGTTTCTATGTTTCTATAATCCTAATATTATTAATTTTGGATCTGGGCCCCAGTTGTGGTTTATTGATAACTTCAGAAATGATTTTAAAAATGTCGGCCCAAAAATGTTGGATTTTTTATACAAGTTACAAAAGTATGAATTCTTGAAATTGACATTTATCACAAAGAGGGGAATTGTTTGGAAAAATCCTATTTAATTTTGTCTTCGAATGATGTAATCTATGTAGGATTTTAAATTGTATCAAGGAGTGTCCAGTATTTAACGAACAGTGGTTTATATATTGTAAGCTTTCATAGGTGGACAAAAGTGCTGGAGAAACTCAGCGGGTGCAGCAGCATCTATGGAGCGAAGGAAATAGGCAACGTTTCGTCCCGAAACGTTGCCTATTTCCTTCGCTCCATAGATGCTGCTGCACCCGCTGAGTTTCTCCAGCACTTTTGTCTACCTTCGATTTTCCAGCATCTGCAGTTCCTTCTTAAACACTTTGTAAGCTTTCATCCCATGTGTCTTTTATTAAGATCTAAGGTTAACCTCTAATATTAACCCTAACCTGCTTTCCCTCCCCAAGTTCGGGACGGTGTGCCTCAGTGGGTTCCTGGCCATGGACATTCCAACTCCCGCTGGCCCGCTCTGGATCATGGGCGACATCTTCATCGGCCGCTATTACACCGCCTTCGACCGCGCCAACAATCGCGTGGGCTTCGCTGCAGCTGTGTAGAGATTCCCCCTGGAGAGAGAGGGGAGTAGTCTTCTGAATCTGCACCAATATCCTATTCTGTGTGCGCGCGTGTGTGTGTGTGTGTCTAATTTTTAGGCTATCAGTAACTCTGACCCTACCGACGTTTAACCTTTTGAACGCCACCCCTCCACGACCTTCCCCCCCCCCCCCCCCCCCCACCCCACCCTCTGAGCGAATGGATTTCACACTAGGCCGGGCGACTATTGGCCATTGATTCCTTGGCTAGCACTGATATCTAAGGCCTGAGTTTCCAGGCAGGCACACTTGGAAGTTCACACCAAAGGCACATCTTTAAAGTTCACACCAAAGGCACTTGCTGATAAATTTACTCCTCTTAACATAAAACTCTCCTCCTCCTCCCTCCCCAAACACTCTTGATCCAATTTTCTTTGATTTGGAAGTGAAAGCCATCTTGAACCACGGTGCGCGCGTGTGTGGATGCACTTGGTCTCCCCTCCCCCCCCCCCCCCCCACCCCACCTTCCTCATGCTGCCCTGGTCACTATGTTCAGTAAATGTAACTTTCTCCCTTTGTTGCCCAGAGCGTGACTATGTGTGGGTCTCGAACCCACCTTGCGCCAAGCTGCGAGTCCTTGGAGTGATTTGTCCGCCAACCTCCATCTGTCAAGGACACCTGTCTCTTGGCCTCCATGCTTGGTCTCCGTTTTATCCTTTGTTGGACTGGACCCATACAGAGAGCTTGTCTACGTCAAGGCTAAACCACCATCATCAACTTGTAGTGTAGGAAGGAACTGCAGATGCGGATATACACCCGAAGATAGACATAAAATGCTGGAGTTATGTTATGCCTCTGTCCCACTTAGGGAACCTGAACGGAAACCTCTGGAGACTTTGCGCCCCACCCAAGTGAGACCAAGGGCAATTGAAGAGATCGACACAAAACGCTGGAGTAACTCAGCGGGTCAGACAGCATCTTTGGAGAAAAGGAATGGGAGATGCTGTCTGACTCGCTCAGTTACTCCAGCAGTTTTGCGCCGATCTTCGGTTTGAACCAGCACCTGCAGTTCCTTCCGGCAGAGTTAAATAAATTCTTGACTGCATCTCCACTTGTAATTTGGTGAAAAGAATCTTTCTACAAGCAATATCTAAGTTGACGATAGACACAATATGCTGGAGTCACTCAGCGGGTCAGGCATCGTCTCTTGACGAGGAGGAATAGGTGATGGTTCAGGTCGGGATCCTTCTTCAGACTGTGTGTGACACTCAGCCTGAGGATGTGTCTCCACCCAGAACGGCACCCATTCCTTCTCTCCAGAGATGCTGCCTGACCCGCTGAGTTAGGCCCCTGTCCCACTTAGGAAACCTGAACGGAAACCTCTGGAGACTTTGCGCCCCACCCAAGGTTTCCGTGCGGTTCCCGGAGGTTGCAGGTGGTTGCCGGAGGTTGCAGGTAGTGGAAGCAGGTAGGGAGACTGACAAAAACCTCCGGGAACCGCACGGAAACCTTGGGTGGGGCGCAAAGTCTCCAGAGATTTCCGTTCAGGTTCCCTAAGTGGGACAGGGGCATAACATAACTCCAGCATTTTGTGTCTATCTTTGGTGTATATCTGCAGTTCCTTCCTACACTAAGTTGATGATGGTGGTTTAGCCTTGACATAGACATGCTCTCTGTATATATGTGCAGTTTCCTACAAACTGCTCTCCATGTTCGGGGATCCAAGGGCTGAAATGAAATGTGTGGAAGTACAGGAATAAATTGTTAAAAAATTCATTTGTAGCAAAATCCTCCTAGAACAATCCAGGGCACCACCCATGACATGCTCCTGAGGCAACAGACCATGCCCCTGCCCCTGCCCTGCATAGCTCTTGCTTTCTCCTCCTCGTTCACAGCAGTTAGTTAGAGTTTTGAGAGAAGTTGTGGCGACATTTTGTCGGACATTAAGTACTTTGCTGTTCGAAGTTTTTGCATACGTAGTGCGATTAAGTTCTTTGAAAGTGGAATAAATAATTGTTAGGAGTTGTTTAGAGGCCAATTTAACAAATAAAACCTTGGAAGTTTTCAATGGAGTTGGGCCATTCGGCCCATCGAGTCAATGCTGGTGTTTAAACGACATCAACTTCCTCCCATCTTGGTCTATCAATGATTACCCCCTCCCTTTTCCCATTCTCTCCCACATCCACATATCCTTGTGCAGTTTTTCAAAACAAGGATTTTGCTATTTCCACTGGAATTCTACTGAGTTCCCATTGGATTTCTGCTTTTTTAATTTATAATGCCGTTCCAGGTTCTGCTCGTTTCGCCCCCCCCCCCCCTCCCACGTTTAAGAAAGCTTTGCCTAAATCTTCCAATTGCCGGTTGACAGTAATGTCACAGAGAACGACCCCGTGACACAAGGTTCTCATTTAATCAAAAAAACTGTCTGCTGATTGTATATTAAATTAAAAGAATAAACCGGGAGATTGTTCTTGCCTCTGGAATTCTCTATGTGGGCGGATTGTTTATTTTCTGCAGGGACTGTGTTGAAAGTTAGAATTTGTGTGGTTTTCTGGAAGTCAAAGTTCAAAAACCGAGATTTCGGCCGGATGAAGCTCGGTGGCACAGGAGGCCATTTGGCCCATTGGGTTCGTCCTGGCAGGCCCATCAATGCTACTTCACTGGTGTGGCGGTGGAGTTGCTGCCTTACAGCGCCAGCGGGCCAGGTTCGATCCTGTCCACGGGTGCTGTCTGAACGGGGTTCGTACGTACTCCCTGTGACCTGCGTGGGTTTTCTGCAGGAGCTCTGGTTTGCCTCCCACACTCCAAAGACGCACAAGTTTGTAGGCTAATTGGCTCCGTATAATTGTAAATTGTCCCAAGTATGTTTGTGTGTTTGTGTGTGTGTGTTAGATC